>NC_137069.1:9403434-9418434 GCF_032717465.1 Coenobita brevimanus | reverse complement strand
ACATATTTTAGTATTTTTTTGTATATTTCTTAAATGATTTCGTGAAGATAGGATGATAATGAGTGATGTTTTTAATGATTTTTAGCCAGTTACGTAGCTATGGGGGGGTGGGGGTCTCGCGGGTCCTGTCAGATCTTTGCCTCCCCTCCCCCGCTGCGCCCCGCGCTTGAAATTTCGGATTAACTAATTTGTGGACAACGTTTAGCACTCCCCCCCCCCCGCCTCGCCAAAAAAAAAAAAAAAAGGCTTGGCACCTCCTTCCCCCCTCCCCCCAGTCCTTCGAAACCTTGCTACGCCACCGGTTTGGGGGGGAGGGAATTTAGGGGGATTTGTGAATTTGGGAGGGATTTTTAGGGGGATTTGGGAATTTCGGTAGGGATTTTAGGGGCATTTGTGAATTTGGGAAGGGGATTTAGGGACATTTGTGAATTTGGAGAGGGATTTTAGGGACACTGAATTTTGTGAGGGATTTAGGGGCATTTTTGAATTTGGGGAGGGATTTTAGGGGCATGTGGATATGGGGGGGGATTTTAGGGGAATTTATGAATTTGTGGAGGGATTTTAAGGGGAATTGTGAATATGGGGAGGGATTTTAGGGGGAATTGTGAATATGGGGAGAGATTTGGAGGGTTTTTGAATTTGGGGATGGATTTAGGGGCATTTGTGACTTTGGGGAAAGATTTTACGGGCATTTGTGAATTTGGGGAGGGATTTTAGGGAGATTTTTGAATTTGGGGAGGGATTTTAGGGGGATTTTTGAATTTGGGGAGGGATTTTAGGGAGATTTTTGAGTTTGGGGAGGGATTTTAGGGGGATTTTTGAATTTGGGGAAGGATTTAAAGGGGATTTTTGAATTTGGGGAGGGAATTTAGGGATTTTTGAATTTGGGGAGGGATTTTAGGGGGATTTTTTAATTTGGGGAAGGATTTAAAGGGGATTTTTGAATTTGGGGAGGGAATTTAGGGATTTTTGAATTTGGGGAGGGATTTTAGGGATTTTTGAATTTGGGGAGGGATTTTAGGGGGATTTTTGAATTTGGGGAGGGATTTTAGTGGATTTGTGAATTTCCTCTGGCATCTGTAAATGAGCCACAGGTGATGACGGAAAAAGCTTGAAGGAGGTGATAGCCGTACGACTGAGAGAGAGAGAGAGAGAGAGAGTGAGAAGGAACATTGTAGGAAAGGCCTGAAATGAAGGAGGAAGGATGTGAGAAGAGAATGGGTGAGAAAATGGTGGAGAGATTTGGGAGGAAAGAGTATATGGGGGAGGTTTTGTGGGGGGAGGAGAGAGAGGAGGAAGAAAGGAGAGGAGGAGGAAGAAAGAAAAGGAAGAAAGGAGAGAAGGGGAAGACAGGAGAGAAAAGGAAGAAAGGAGGGAGGAGGAAGAATGGAGAGAGGAAGAAAGGAGAGAGAAGAGGAAGAAGGGAGAGAGGCGGAAGAAAGGAGAGAGAGGAGGAAGAAGGGAGAGAGAGGAGGAAGAAGGGAGAGAGGAGGCGGAAGAAAGAAGAGAGGAGGCGGAGGAAAGAAGAGAGAGGAGGAAGAAGGGAGAGAGGAGGAAGAAAGGAGAGAGAGGAGGAAGAAAGAACAGAGGAGGAAGAAAGAACAGAGGAGGAAGAAAGGAGAGAGGAGGAAGAAAGGAGAGAGGAGGAAGAAAGGACAGAGGAGGAAGAAAGGACAGAGGAGGAAGAAAGGACAGAGAAGAAAGAAAGGACAGAGGAAGAAGAAAGGAGAGAGGGGAGGTAGAAAGAACAGAAGGGGATGAAGGAACAGAGGGGGAAGAAAGGAGAGAGGAGGAAGAAAGGACAGAGGAGGAAGAAAGGAGAGAGGGGGGGGGAAAGAAGAGAGGAAGGAGAACGGAGAGAGGAGGAAGAAAGGAGAGAGGAAGAAAGAAAGAACGCAGAGAGCGAAAGGAGAGAAGAGGAAGAAAGAAAGGAGAGAAGAGGAAGAAAGGAGAGGAGGAAGAGAGAACTGAGACAGGAGGGAATGATAGAGTTATTTGGGCGTGTGAGGAGGAGTAACAGCGAAAGGAATTTGAGGGCAAGGAAGTTAAAGAAAGGAATAAGAAGAAAGACGATTTTATTCAACTGACAGTGGGTTATAGGAGCCGGGAAGCGTGTAATAATTTCTTACGCAAATCTTAATCCACCTCCAGACACCTCTTACGCAATTCTTAATCCACCCCTTCAGTCACCTCTTACGCAGTTCTTAATCCAACCCCCAGTCATCTCTTACGCAGATCTTAATCCAACCCCCCAGTCACCTCTTACGCAAATCTTAATCCAGTCCCCAGTCACCTCTTACGCAATTCTTAATCCAACCCCTCAGTCACCTCTTACGCAAATCTTAATCCAGTCCCCAGTCACCTCTTACGCAATTCTTAATCCAACCCCCCAGTCACCTCTTACGCAAATCTTAATCCATCCCCCCAGTCACCTTTTACGCAATTCTTAATCCAATCCCCCAGTCACCTCTTACGCAATTCTTAATCCAGCCCAGTCACCTCTTACGCAATTCTTAATCCAACCCCCCAGTCACCTCTTACTCATTATCCAACTCCCAGTCAAAGGCCGAAGCTCCGACTGGACTACGCTAACCACTGAGCCACCGGGAGCCTTCAAGGAGAAAATATAGTCTTGGAAGAAAATAAGCGTTATATATGGCTTGCAATGGAGGAAAAATGCAAAGGAATGGAGTTGCAAAGTAAGGATTTTGAATGCAAGGCTGAGAGCATGTAGAGGAAGTGGATGGGAAAGAGAATGGAAGAGTGCATGAGAAAGAGAGAGAGAGAGAGAGAGAGAGAGAGAGAGGGAGAGAGAGAAGAGAGTGTCACGGGGGTTTTAAAATATATGGTTATATTTTATTTAAATGATAAGAATGTTCAATAATATTGCAGAGCAGGGACGATGATTGTCTTACTAAATCAAGCAACGATTACTTTACGCTGACTTGCTTCGCACGATTCTCTAAGAATGGGAATTTATAAACTTTCTCAACAGTACACAGCAGAGACTAATCACTCAATTGCTGTTTATTAGTACTGTTAGCCTCTGGAGAAAGTTACTTCACCCCTGATAATAAATAACTAATACTAATAATAGTACCAGGTTCTTACTGATGCTTAACTCCTAGGAGGCACAACGGATTTTAAGCTTAACACAAGACTGGCCTAAGTACCAGTTATGAATGGCAAAACGTTTATGCAAGCTAGGAGCTATATGGAAAATAAGCTTAATTGTGGAGAAATGAAACAAGAGTTTACATTACATTAAGCTCAAGAAAAAGAACTGTTAAATTTATTGATTACAAAATAAATATAACGTTACATTTCAAATCAAATTAATGAGATCGCACTCACTCAAATGAGCTAAATTCTTATGCCTAGGAAAAACGCCTTAATTAAACTCTTAAGATTAGGAAAACGAAAAGAAATACTGGTCAGTGAATGCTGGGTATCACCCAAATCAAGGGTGGGAGCACTGGAGAACTGTGGTCTAGTGGAGTATGGGTGCTAGCTGACCTCTCTCTCTCTCTCTCTCTCACTTCTGGAGCACAGAACCTCTCTCCGTCAAAGCAAACACTGCACTGACTCTCTCGCGGGAAAGAAAGAAGGCTATCGCCACATTTTTTTAATGGCTAAGTGAGCGAAACGCACCCAAAACAAATCGCTAGGCGGAAGCGCTAATGTCTCACACAAAGACGATCACGTATGACAATGAAAAATTGATTTGACAAAGCTTCCGTCCGAATGAGCGGTTACTGAACGATAAACTGGGATTCCACTTGAGTTCGCAGTTTCCCACAAAAGCCAATGTCACTAGCCGACTCGTGACATTACGCCCCATCAAAAATCAAATCTTTTTTCCTTCAAAAAAAGATTTCAATATGCATACATATAAATCCTAGCTCAGTCACACAAGATTCACACTGTGGTGTGTGTGCTATCCTGCTACAGGAGAAAGTTGCAGTCGCCAGTGAGCGAAAAAACCTCGTATTTACGTTAATAGAAGCAAGCTTGAGGGAAAAACTCCGTGACGACGGTGAAAATCCTGTACTCAGATCAAACTGAGCGAAAAGTCGCTACATTTACACTGACAACTAATTGTTGTGTAGCGTGGTGTATGTAATACACGGTGTAGGTGTGACAGTTGTAGTGTAACTGTACCTACATGTAAAATGACACAGTAAATAATAATATGGCAACGACGAAGGCAGAGGAGAAGAGGCTGCGGCAGACGATCAGCTGGCCCGCACAGCAAAACTGCTACACCCATTGCTGTACCTGCAAAACCAATTAAGGTGGAGCATCAAAAGTGTCATTGAGACAAAATTCTTATTACGTTACAATTACTCTCTCTGCCTAGCAATCAGTACATGCTACGAAAAGTACGCTCTAGCTGAAAAATACAAGTGACAGCCTAAGCTTCGTACATTCGAGGTCGCCATTAATTATAGCACACGATTAGTGTCGGCAAGTTGAGAATCCTTGTGCAAACTCGGGTCTTCCATAGCCTCGAACTGTACACGGGTCCTCAACCTGTGCCTTAACCTACAGTACTTATATTAATATCGGGGGGCTGAGAATCCTTGTACAAACTTGGGTCTTCCATAGCCTCGAGTCGCCTCTGCGGAGTTCTCACTTTCCCCTTAACCTACAGTACTTATATTAGTATCGGGGAGCTGAGAATCCTTGTGCAAACTCAGGTCTTCCATAGCCTCGAGTCGCCTCTGCGGAGTTCTCTCTCAAACTTCCCCCTTAACCTACAGTACTTATATTAATATTGGGGAGCTGAGAATCCTTGTGCAAACTCGGGTCTTCCATAGCCTCGAGTCGCCTCTGCGGAGTTCTCTCTCAAACTTTCCCCTTAACTTACGATACATAATATGTATGTACAGGTCCTGGACATGATGTGTCCTGTGGGGCCAATGGGCAAGACGTCAGGTCTGCACCCACTTCACCACTACCCTGTCTCTCAACTGACTCAAGAGATTACAGGTGTGGTTACGAACAGCACAGGAAGGACATGCCCCTGATTAGTTGTGTTACTTTGACACACACTGCAGGAACGGACAAAACTATCTATGTCTCGTCCCATCCCTGGCCAGAAAAAGTCAGCTCGGATACGGCCCTGGGTCTTCCTTTTGCCCATGTGACCTCCTGAGGCTGAACAATGACCCCATTGTAACACTGCTAGGCGGTACTTGGCGGGAACGACAAACTGCAGTCGAACCTCGCCCTCGGGTGTTCGTGACTCACGGTAGAGCCGTCCTTGTTTGCGAAGGAACTTGGCTCAACCTCCCCGTGAATACTTAATCACTCGACCCTTTTGTTTGTTCTGCACAGCAGCAAGTGTTGGGTCAGATTGTTGTTCTTGTACAACAAGTTGGCTACACATCAGATCTTGCGGCGATTCAATGATCACTGGGGTGACACAGTCTGGAGCCTCAGCCATGGCTCGTGTTACCGCAGCAGCCGAAGTCTGAGTAGCATCATGTTCGGTGCAACTATCCTTGGCACCGTAAATGTTACCTATGATGAGGTCAAATAGAGGTTCTGGCATGGCAACTGCAAGTGTCGTACCAGTATAAAATGGAGATACCACCTGGATACATGCCTCAGGGAACAGTCTCACTGATCCATCAATAAGGTTTGCTTGGATCTGTCGACCTGTGTACTGCTCAGGCCGAACTAGACTCTGCTTGACAGAGCAACCTGAGGAACCATTATCTCTCAGGACCTTCACAGGAATGCCTCCCACAAACCCTGGCTGAACAAGGAAGGTACTATCACCTGTGGGAGGGCCTGTGGAGGAAGCAGCTAGCCACTCATGAGGCTGCTGAATTGATGCGGCAAACATTGTGCCTAGAGAATTATATACTTGAGGGGTCATACTAACTGCCTGTGGAGATGGAACATTGGCCATCTGTGGAGGGGGTTTCACTGTCACTGTGGGACTAGTGAACTGTGGGGAAGTACCCATACTGGTAGGGACGTGATCACCGTGCTGCTGCTGAGGAATGAAGGCTGCGTTCGCTTCCTGCCTCTTTTGAGCTGGTGGTGAAAAAGTTTGTCCCGACGGTCTGTTGCGTGGCTGATACTGCTGCTGGTTAGGGTACTTGTTGTACCTCTTCCACTCAGGTTTCTGAGTGTTTTGCCCCTGGTCCTTCCACTGCGGTTTTGGACCTTGGCCATTATTCTGAGAATGGCCTTGTTGCTGGGGTTCAGTCTGAGACGGCTTCCCAGACTTATCAGGTTTTCTGTTCCAGGTGTTTTGCTTACGAGTTTGGTACCCGTATGCAGTAAAGAATGCGTCAGCCTTTTCTGCCATTTGGCTGGCATCTTTCACCTGGCAGATCTTAAGCTGTGCTGTGAGCTCAGCAGGCCACGACCTCTCTAGCTGTGTACGCAGCATAAGGTCAATTATCCCCTCACGCATGGAAGGAGTTTCATCTTTCTCCATCCACTCATTTAAGTAAGCAGTGAGACGGTCGAGGAAGGACAGCTGTCTCCTTGTCTTGGAGACGAGCTCGCATGAACTGAACTTTGGCGTCGTCTACTGTGAGACCATACACCTTAATGAGTGCAGCTTTCATCATCTCATATGTGAGATTGTCTCCACGAATTCTGTGGAGAATATCGAGGGCAGGGCCCTCAAATAAACTAAGAAATTGGAATCGCTTAGCTGCCTCATCCAGTTGATACATGTCTGCCATGTCCTCAAAGCAAGCTATGTACGGCTCGATTCGCTCGCTTTCCTTGTATGAAGGAAGCTTGATGCATGGGGTCGCCAGGACATGTGCAGGGAGAACGCTCGTGGAGTTTTGACCAACTGCACCAGACGTATCTGAAGCCAAGGAATCTCGCTTGAGCTTCAGCACTTCAAGTTCATGTTTTTCTCGTGCCTCACGTTCGGCACGTTCATATTCACGTTGTTCCCGCATGTGTTCTAAGTCGAGTTCGTGCTGTTTCTGCTCGTGTTCGCCCTGTCTCGCTCGTATTCGCGCTGTTCTCGCTCGTGTTCGTGTTGGATTCTACGCTCGTCACGAGCATCTTTCTCACGTTCCTGCTCGATATTAACCCGCCCCGTCCCGGCCACTTTTCAACCACTGGTACCCCCCAATCCCGGGCAATTTTCGACCTTTTTTTTTTTTGCTAAAACTTTCGCTTTTGGTGAGAAACATCGAAAATTCATAGAGAAATCGCTCACCTGAGGTTTAAAATACTCATTACAGGTAGGAGAGCCTCCTTACTTTACTGGGTTTTCTATCAGGCTGGCACCAAAGAAAACGAGTTCTATGGGAGGATAACTATTTCACACCACTCATAAACGGTATTTATTTATATACTGGTACGAATTTATATGTAGTACAAAAGTATATTGGTTTTCAAGCAGTAATATAGGCATTATAAGCATTGTTTCACTCACTAATACCTGACCTTTTTTTGCCACATTACCTGATCATCATTTCAAACTGTTTCTTCCTCTAATGCTATGTAAAGTTTGTCCTCCACATTGTCATTGATTGGGGAATCACTCTGGCCCTGAATTTCGTACCGTGGCATGACATGGCTATACTGGCCAGGTCACTGATAACAGGTGAATTGCTGAGAAAAGGGCATGCAGGGGGGGGGGAGGTCATGCTGGGTAAGGCATTGTCTCTGCCTGGCATCTTGTTGAGGCAGGTGTCCCGTGTATACGTACCAAAAATGACTCGCGAAAATTGAAAATTGTGGAAATTATGAACCTTGCAATTGCAGGACGTTGAAGTACGTCCTCGGGATTAGCTGTGACAAAACGTGAGGACGTGGAAGTACGTCCTCGGGACGGCGCGGGTTAAACCGTGAGAGGACGTAGGTTTGAATTTTTTCTGGGTCAGTGAGGCCCATTTCTTTGGCTTCCTGTACATAGACACTGGCTGCCATGGCACTAATTTACTAAGCAAACCGAAACTGAGTACTGACTGCTTCGCAAACGAATGCTAATAACACAAGTAAAGAATACAAACACAAGCTAGTGGTGACCAGTCTTATCTAGTTAACTAGAAAAGAATAAAGCAAAAATGCAAATAACTGAGAAGACTCAATAATTAACACAATGGGTACGGCGGCTACCCAGGAGCGAGTAAAATCGTCTGGCATTACCAAAAATAAAGTACTAAATAGAGTTAAGTACTCTATGGATTAATAAGCAAAAATTCACTTGCTAAATTAACGGTAAACACCAGTAAACTTGTGCCTATAAACTTTAATGATAAATACCTAAATATGAACGAGTGAGTATTATCTCGTGAATATCTTTAGAGCTAGGAGTTAATATCCTGGAGTGAGGTCGCCAATTGTCACGGGGTTTTTAAAATAAATACTTAATATTTTATTTAATGATAAGAATGTTCAATAATATTGCAGAGCAGGGACAATGATTGTCTTACTAAATCAAGCAACGATTACTTTACGCTGACTTGCTTCGCACGATTCTCTAAGAACGAGAATTTATAAACTTTCTCAACAGTACACAGCAGAGACTAATCACTCAATTGCTGTTTATTAGTACTGTTAGCCTCTGGAGAAAGTTACTTCACCCCTGACAATAAATAACTAATACTAATAATAGTACCAGGTTCTTGCTGATGCTTAACTCCTAGGAGGCACAACGGATTTTAAGCTTAACACAAGACTGGCCTAAGTACCAGTTATGAATGGCAAAACGTTTATGCAAGCTAGGAGCTATATGGAAAATAAACTTAATTGTGGAGAAATGAAACAAGAGTTTACATTACATTAAGCTCAAGAAAAAGAACTGTTAAACTTATTGATTACAAAATAAATATAACGTTACATTTCAAATCAAATTAATGAGATCTCACTCACTCACTCACACGATCTAAATTCTTACGCCTAGGAAAAACACCTTAATTAAACTCTTAAGACTAGGAAAACGAAAAGAAATACTGGTCAATGAATGCTGGGTATCACCCAAATCAAGGGTGGGAGCACTGGAGAACTGTGGTCTAGTGGAGTATGGGTGCTAGCTGACCTCTCTCTCTCTCTCTCTTACACTTCTGGAGCACAGAACCTCTCTCCGTCAAAGCAAACATTGCACTAACTCTCTCATGGGAAAGAAAGAAGGCTATCGCCACATTTTTTGTAACGGCTAAGTGAGCGAAACGCGCCCAAAACAAATCGCTCAGCGGAAACGCTAATGTCTCACACAAAGACGATCACGTATGACAATGAAAAATTGATTTGACAAAGCTTCCATCCGAATGAGCGGTTACTGAACGATAAACTGGGATTCCACTTGAGTTCGCAGTTTCCCACAAAAGCCAATGTCACTAGCCGACTGGTGACAGAGAGAGAGAGGGAGAGAGAGAAGGAGTACATTTTCAGTTTTTTTTAACATCAGACATTTATTTCTCTCTCTCTCTCTCTCTCTCTCTCTCTCTCTCTCACACACACACACACACACACACACACACACACACACACAGTTACCTACAAGAAAGACTTTTAAAGGAAATCAAAGTTGTGAGAACAAAAGGAGATAAGAAATTGGTTCTGTGTGTGTGTGTGTGTGTGTGTGTGTGTGTGAGAGAGAGAGAGAGAGAGAGAGAGAGAGAGAGAGAGAGAGCAATAAACAGATATATAGATGAATGGATAGGTGGAGGAGGGATAGACAGTGTGTGTGTGTGTGTGTGTGTGTGTGTGTGTGTGAGAGAGAGAGAGAGAGAGAAAGGAGGAATTCTGTCTGTGTCGGCAGTGTGAGAAGTCATTACGGGCATAAACTGAACGACGTGAGAGAGAGAGAGAGAGAGAGAGAGAGAGAATAAAAAAAAAACCTACGACAGAAATAAAGTGCAAGTGTGAGACTGTGTGTGTGTGTGTGTGTGTGTGTGTGTGAGAGAGAGAGAGAGAGAGAGAGAGAGAGGAATTTTGTCGGTGTCGGTGGTGTGAGAAGTCATTACGGGCATAAACTGAACGATGAGAGAGAGGGAGAGAGAGAGTAATTCTGTCTGCTTCTGCTGTCGTATCCTACACTCTCTACCTAACTCTTGGTATGCTTCGCACTCAGTCTCGCCAAGTACGGTGAACGGCTGCCACTAATGAGTAGTTGGTAGCGTGTGACAGTAGCAGCGGAGAGTGTGGAGACAAGCCCAGAGGGGGCCTACAACCTCGTAGGTTAGGACAACAGGATATTAAATACCCCTTTCTGCCCCAGACTTCCTCACGGATTTCCAAAAATTAACAGTTCCACACTAAGGTTACAAAACACAGAAACTATTTTTACTTTAATTTTTAACAATCTGTTACGGAGTATTTACACTACTTCAGAAACAAGTTACACAGCTATAACATTAACTTAATATCCCGAGTCTCATCTCGCCACAAGGGATGTCATTCGCTCATTTATGACTTAACAGCAACTAAGTACTTAACTTGATAGCCATATATGACTTCAGTCTACTTACTCAAGAGACTAGACAACCATCCGTGAGTGATAAAGGTTCACTTTAATGTTATAAGTCTTACTCCAAGTTAATTCTACTACTTAATTAATATTCGCCACGATGTGGAACATACGCGTCAAATAATATTGCTGGTTTTTCCGAGTAGGGACTGCCGGTACTTTACTCTAACGGCACTTATATATCTTGTGTTACTCTCCCGCAAGACTATTCTTCAACTACTTCTACTCACCAGTACCACGAAGCCCATGGTCGTGGCTGTTCTGGCCATCTGTCCCAGCTGAACACAAGACAATTCTGTCTGACTGCCAAACCTTCTCTAGCCCCATCTCTTTCATGAGCGTGTTTATATACACCTCCATACGGATATTGAGTCACTAATACACCATACTCCATCCCAGTATACACCCTCTGTTCTCACTCACTGGCACACCATTATGGGTGGAGATTTCACAGATGACAACCCCCGGGACCCCCTAGGGCACTCAGAGTACATTATTAGCCTCTGCACCCTGGCCCCTCAAGAGCTATTATTAATGTACGTCCTGGGTGTTTTTTGCCCCTTACATAGTCCCCCTCCTTACATAGTCACCTTCCTTCTCCCATCACTCCCTTATTCACTTCATTTATTCTTGTGTTTCATCTTCCCTTTCCTCTGCAATTCTCTCCAGCCCTCGCTGTCTCCCAGTTCCCTGTGCTCTATTCCACTCCTGCTGGGCACGTGCCAAAACCTCAGCACCATGCTTACGTCGGAGTGTTTTATACGCTGTTTTCAGGAACTTCTGACGTTGGCGATCCATTGTCCTATCGTCCCCCGCTCCATATTTGTCTGCCCCACATCCGTCGTCGTCTTCACTCCTCCTTTCTCCGCCTTCCTCCTCTCCCCCTCTACTCCCACTCGACCCAGGCCTCGGTCTGAGGGGGCCGTGTGAGTAAGAGGTGGAGATGACATCAGGAGCAGCGGTATTTAGGTGGGCGGCAAGTACTTGATCGTTGGAAGCCCGACACTGCGGTGTGAGAGGAGTCATTACGGGCATAAACTGAACGAGGAGAGAGAGAGAGAGAGAGAGAGAGAGAGAGAGAGAAAGAAAGAATGGGGCCTCGTGTCTTGGGGTCTTGAGTATGTCTTGAGGCCGTCTTAATCTACACTTATCTCAGAAAATTTCCTTGAGTGTTCTTATTCCGCAGATATGATGGTGTCGCGTGTGTGTGTGTGTGTGTGTGTGTGTGTGTGTGTGTGTGTATAGTAAAAGAAGTACAACTTCACCTTAGTTACGAAGTGAAAACTATCGTAAGTTATTTTGTAAAACGATTATCTTGATTAGGAGGGGAAACTAGTTTAATTTTAGTTCCAAGGGGAAACTATATTGTCTTAATTACGATGGGAAACTTATTTGTCATAGTTGCGAGGGGAACGATAGTAAGTCTTGGTTACGAGGGGAGACTACTGTATATTATGCCTGAGTTACGAGGAGAACTTTTTTTTTTTTTTTAATGCGAGGAAGAAGGAACCAAAGGCCATGAGCCCGCAGTAACAGTTCCCTCCAAGAGAAAAACAAAATCCAATAGAGAGCCAAATTCAAGATCCGATCATTTTGAGATGCCTGGACACACTGCGTTTGAAAGACTGGAGATCATAGGCAGCAGGAAATACAGATAGAGGGAGACAGTTCCAGAGCTGACCTGTTGCATAAATGAAAGACTGGGAGTAACGGTTAACTCTTGCATTAGAGAGTTGGACAGAAAAGGGATGAGAGTTTGCCGCCAGACGGGTGCTACGCGCCCGTCGTAGAGGTGGAGGAATGCAAGCAGACAGTTCAGAGGAGCAGTGACCATTAAAGTAGCGATAGAAAAGAGATAAAGATGCAACAGTGCGGCGAAGAGACAGAGGTTGAAGGGAGTCAGTAAGAGGAAGAGAGTTAATGAGACGAAAAGCCTTTGCCTTCACCCTATTGAGAAGAGCTGTTTGTGGGGAGCCTCCCCACACATGAGAGTTGCACTCCACACAGGGGCAGATAAAACCCCTGTATAGAGTCAACAATTGTGCAGGGGTAAAGAAAGAGCGGAGTCAGCTTAGCACACCCAATCTCTTGGAAGCAGATTTTACAAGAGATGTAATATGATCTTTCCAAGATAAGTCCCGAGTAAATGAAACCCCAAGCATGTTCAAGGATGATGCAGGATTAAGCTGAATATTATTAAACATTAATGGGTATACCTGTGGAAGATTTTGTCGGGTTGATAGGTGTAAGAACTGAGTCTTAGATGCATTAAAGACAACCATATTATTTTTACCCCAGTCAGAGATACGAGCCAAGTCAGACATTAGGTGTGCCATAGCCTCATCCCTTGTTTCTTGAAGTAACTGTTGAGATGGGCGTTGCGGGAACCGAATGGAAAGGTGAAGGGTGGAGTCATCAGCGTATGAGTGGATAGGGTTAGGTGTACAGCTTAGAAGATCATTGATGAATAAAAGGAAGAGAGTTGGTGATAGGACAGAGCCCTGAGGAACACCACTGTTGATAGATCTAGGAGAAGAACGATGGCCGTCTACAACAGCGGCTATAGACCGACCAGAAAGGAAGCTAGTGATGAAGGCACAGATAGAAGGATAGAAACCGTAGGAGGGCAGTTTGGAAATTAAAGATTTATGCCAGACTCGATCGAAAGCCTTTGAGATGTCAAGTGCAATGGCAAAGCTTTCGCCAAAGTCCCGAAAGGAGGATGACCAGGAGTCTGAAAGGTAGGTGAGAAGATCGCCAGTGGAGCGTCCCTGACGGAACCCATACTGACGATCGGAAAGAAGGTTGTGATAGGAAAGATGCCTTAAAATTTTTCTATTAAGAATTGACTCGAAAACTTTTGAAATACAGGACGTTAAAGCAATTGGACGATAGTTGGAGGGTTGGGAGTGGTCACCCTTCTTTGGGACTGGCTGAATGAGAGCAAACTTCCAGCAAGAAGGAAAGGTGCAAGTTGACAGACAAAGGCGAAAGAGTTTGCCTAGGCAGGGTGTAAGCACAGAAGCACAGTTCTTGAGAACAACAGGAGGGACCCCATCAGGCCCATATGCCTTGTTAGTACTGAGGCCAGTGATGGCAGAAAATACATCAACTGAAGAAATTTTAATGTCAGCCATGAGGAAGTCAGAGGGGAGAAGTGATGGAGGAACAGCACCGGAATCGTCTAAGGTGGAATTGGAGGAGAAAGTCTGTGCGAAGAGATCTTCTTTATCAGTAGAAGGAATTGCTACAGAACCATCAGAGTAGAAAAGAGGAGGGAAGGATGGTGAGGTAATGTTGTCAGAAAGGTTTTGGCAAGGTGCCAGAAGGAGCGGGAAGAATTCGAGTTGGAGAGTTGAGAACATTTAGTACGGATGAAATTATTTTTTGCAGAGCGAAGAACAGACTTAGCACGATTCCGGGCAGAAACGTAAAGATGATGTGATTCAGGGGTGGGTTGGCTCCGGTACCTTTTGTAGGCCTTCTCCTTGTTGCGGACAGCATTAGAACAAGCGTGATTAAACCAAGGCTTTCTTGCGTTAATCAAAGGATATGAGAAAGGAATGTATGCTTCCATGCCCGAGAGAATAACCTCCGTAATGCGCAAGGCACACTCAGATGGCTCACGGCCATGGAAGCAATAATCATTCCAGGGAAAATCAAAGAAGTACTTCCTGAGCGCCTCCCAGTCCGCGGCTCCAAAATGCCACAGACGACGTTTCCCTGGAAGGTCCACAGGCCGTACCGGAGTGATAGAACAGGTTAAGGTTATAAGGTTGTGATCGGAGGAACCCAACGGAGAGAAAAGATTAACAGAGTAAGCAGAAGGATTAGTTGTGAGGAAGAGGTCAAGTATGTTGGAGCTCTCTCCAAGGCGGTCAGGGATACGGGTAGGGTGCTGTACAAGCTGCTCTAGGTCATTAAGGATAGAAAAGATGTAGGCTTGTTCACCAGGTGGATCCGTGAAAGGAGAGGAGAGCCAAAGGTGGTGGTGAACATTGAAATCTCCAAGAATGGAGATTTCAGAGAAAGGAGAAATGGACAGAATGTGTTCCATCGTAGAAGATAGTCGAAGAATTTTTGATAGTCAGTAGAGTTAGGGGATAAGTAAACAGCACAGATATATTTAGTCAGAGAATGACAGGAAAGCCGAAGCCAGAGAGTGGAGAATTCAGAAGAATCAAGTTCAGGAACACGAGAGCAAGATAAGTCGTTGCGTATGTATACACAACAGCCACCTTTGGCTTTGAAATGAGTATAGAGAAAGTAGGAGGATACAGAAAAGGGTTTGCTGTCGGTTGCCTCAGACAGCTGAGTCTCCGTCAGAAAAAGAAGGTGAGGTTTAGCCTTAGTTAAGAGGGGAAACTATATTTTTTTTCCTAGTTACGCCGGGAACCTATATTATTGTAGCCTTGGTTACGAAGGAAACTATTATTTTAGTTTTACTTACGAGGGGAAACTATAGTATTTTAGTCTTAGTTACGAGCGGAAGCGGTATTATGTCTTAGTTACGAGGGGAACTCTTATTTGTCTTAGTT
>NC_137069.1:9368434-9395934 GCF_032717465.1 Coenobita brevimanus | reverse complement strand
GTAATATGAAGGTCAGTCCCTAGAGAACCCAGCCCGCCTGCAGCAGATTGTACACACACACACACACACACACACACACACACACACATAGAGACCCCACCAGCCTGTCAACCTTCTAGATACACACACACACACACACACACACACACACACACACACACACACACACACACACACGACAGCCTACAGAAACACAGTAAATTATCAGGGAATGAAAAATTTGGTCTCCTGTTCCAGCATATGAACCCAGGCCGTGTTCGTCACCCCCCTCCTGGACGCATCGTATAAAAAAAAAAAATTGTCTGAGAGAGAGAGAGAGAATACAGGGTGATTCACTGAGGACCCACAACTGCGCCAGTATATCCGAAATCTAAGGACGGACTGATATGTAACTCTGAACTTACGACCTAATATGTAACTCAACTTACGATCTAATATGTAACTCAACTTACGAACTAATATGTAACTCTGAACATACGAACTAATTTGTAACTCTGAACTTACGAACTATTATGTAACCCTGAACTTACGAACTATTATGTAACTCTGAACTTACGACCAAATGTGTAACTCTGAACTTACGAACTATTATGTAACTCTGAACTTACGACCTAATGTGTAACTCAGAACTTACCAACTAATATGTAACTCTGAACTTACGAACTATTATGTAACTCTGAACTTAAGACCTAATGTGCAACTCTGAACTTACGAACTTTAGACTGTCAGTTTATGCCACATTTGAGAAACTTTCTGATGTGTATTTAAGGAGGCTGATGCAGGATGTCAGATAATCCTGCCTTACTGGCACCATGCTGAGTGGATACTAGTTGGTCATTTGCACTGATTACTCTGTAGTCAGTAACTGGACGTATTTTTTTCTTATTCTGACAAACGCAAGGTTATTATTATTATTATTATTATTTATTTATTATTATTATTATTATAATTATAATAATAATAATTATTATTATTATTGTAACTTTTGATGAGAGGGGCTGAGGGGTAACTTAAAGGAAGGTGGATTTATAAACAAACCTTGCACAACTTATTAAAAGAAAACATTATTAAGAACAATCCAGCCCTTTAAATCCTATAATACATTGAAAAATCTACCTGTCGCAAGACTCCTTAATCCCGTAAGGGGTGGCCATAAACAAATCGCCTCCATGTCGCCCTGTCCCCCCGCCATTTCACTGCCCTGCTCCCAGTTCACACACCCCTCTCTCATATACCTCTCCACTCCATCCCTCCACTCTCTCTCGTATGGAACTCAGGATTCAGGTATGTATAAACACTGAAGGAGAGCGCTTTCAAAACTTGGTTGGTGATTCAAGTGTAATTTAATGTTGAAAATAAGTACCAATATTCACTTGAATCGTTTCGTTACAAACTAGAATATTCGTATTAATCTGGGGCCTCTCAGTATTGAATCACCATATATCTACCTATTTATCTCTATGATTTATCTATCTTTCAATCTATGTCTGTCTGTCTATATCGGTATCTGTCTGTGTCTGTCTGTCTGTATCCATCTACATCTATTGTCTTTCTGTATCTGTCTGTCCGGATCTGTCTATATCTAATCTGTCTTTATTTGTCTGTCTGTTTGATTCTGGATACTGCTTAGGAGAAATGCCTCCGAGTTTACATATATCAAACTATGGTATCCTTTCTCAGAGCTCATACAAGTGGGCACTTGGTGGCCGAAATTCGTCATACATATCACCTCTTGTAGTTCTGACCTTCCTGTACTGTCTAAAAATCCTAAACTTAGAGAAGCTTGGTGTGTGTGTGTGTGTGTGTGTGTGTGTGTGTGTGTGTGATTTCATATTTACCTGTACTCACCTCCCGCCAACGTAAAAAGCATCTGTGCCACTAAATAACAAAACCACCATCTTGCGTTGGTATTCGACGCTCCCATGACTCCTTTCCCTAATGGATTTATTCTAGTCATGCGTGACGTCATGGTATCATTCATGAGACGCCAAAATTTATCTAAAAACCATCCATTATAACATTTCTACCTCAGATCTTTACCAAATTTCACTTTTTATTTTTTACTCGTATCAGACTTTTTTTTTTTTTTTTTTTTTTTTACTGGGTGGAGTTTTTCGTTCTTTTACCAAATTTTTTTGCCTTACCGGTTGAAAAGGACCACGCCACAAGCTGTACGTCCTTTCCATAGCACTTCATCGTGACTAGCATCGTATTCTAGTGTTAGTGTCTTGGTAAAAGTGAACAGGGTGTAGGAGTGTGAATCGGCGTTCCTCAGATTTGCTAAATTCCTTTATTATTATTATTATTATTATTGTTGTTGTTGTTTTTATTATTATTATTATTATTATTATTATTATTATTTTTTTTTTTATTATTATCTTTTGAGGGAGGGTCTGTTCGGAATGTGCGCCCCCTCCCCTCCACGCACATTTATTTCCACTCGTGCCCTTCACGTTTTTATGTATGTATATATGTATATATATGTATGTATGTATTATGTATGTATGGATGGATGAATGGATAGATGGATGGATGTTCGTATGTATGTAGGTTACGTCTGTATTTATGTATGTATATATGTATGTTTATATGTGTATGTGTATGTATGTATGTCACCACCACCACATTCATTCAGCACGTTCCATCCACACAGCCGTCATTCAGACCTAGCCTAACCTGACTAGTCGCCACCACAACTACCACACCCACAACCACAATACCATCACCACGACCATAACTCAAATCCACACCACCACAACCACACCACCACCACTATCACAACTATAACTCACAGCCTCCACCACCACAACTATAACTCACAACCACGTCATCACCACCACAACCACACACACCACCACCACCACCACCACAACACGCCGCCACCACCACCACCACCACCACCACCACCACCACCACCACAACAACAACAACAACACGCCGCCGCCACCACCACCACCACCACCACCACCACCACAACACGCCACCACCACCACACACTCGAGTCACTTCCACGTGAAACAAATGACGCTGACAATAGCAATGAGTCGAGCTGGAGAGGCAAGGGATCTGTCCTATCCAGTTTCATTATGACCTTCTCCACCGTCTGCATCCCCAATTACTATCACTATCACCACCACCACTATCACCACGACTATTACGACGACTATTACAACCACTACTGTATCCTGCTTACGCTATCATCATTGTCACCATCACTAATCACTACCACTATCATCACTACCAGTATCACCAGCCCCCGTATCACCACTACTGTCACCACTACAATACCCGTTTCTGACGATAAGAT
Source organism: Coenobita brevimanus (assembly GCF_032717465.1). Taxonomy (NCBI): domain Eukaryota; kingdom Metazoa; phylum Arthropoda; class Malacostraca; order Decapoda; family Coenobitidae; genus Coenobita; species Coenobita brevimanus. The sequence continues at coordinate 9,392,627 of NC_137069.1, read as the reverse complement.
TGCGCAAATAAAATATATGTATCGTTATTTGAATAGGTAATTTTAAAACGAGGCCTTGTAATGTTATCACCGCGACTACCACACTACCATCACACCCACCACAACCACCACACCCACCACAACCACCACAGCCACTACCAGACGCTCACTCGGTCAATAAATCGCCAAGGGGGCCACGTAACTATCTGTCCCAACCAGAGTAATTTTAATAACTACCACAAATACCACAACCACACACTCACCACCACAACCACACCCACACAACCACAACCACACCCACACCCACACCCACACCACCACAACCACACCCACACCCACACCACCATATTCGCAACGACACCACCATAATCACATCCACACCACCATAACCACAACCACACCGCCACAACCACACCCACACCATCATAACCACACCCACGCTACCATAACCGCAATCGTACCACCACAACCACACCACAACAGCCACACCACAACAGCCACACCACAACAGCCACACCCAAACAACCACTACCACACCACCACACCCACACCCACAGCACCATATCCGCAACCACACCACCATAACCACATCCACACCACCACAACCACGCCCACACCACCATAACCACACCCACACCATCACAACCACACCCACACCACCACAACCACACCCACACTACCACAACCACACCCACACCACCACAACCACACCCACACCACCACAACCACACCCACGCTACCATAACCGCAATCATACCAACCACACCACAACAGCCACTCCCAAACAACCACTACCACACCACCACAACCACAACAATAACCACACCCACACCACCACAACCACACCACCAAAACCACAGCCACACCACCACAACCACAGCCACACCACCACAACCACACCACCAAAACCACAGCCACACCACCACAACCACACCACCAAAACCACAGCCACACCACCACAACCACACCACCAAAACCACAGCCACACCACCACAACCACACCACCACAGCCACACCCACACCACCACAGCCATACCCATACCACCACAGCCACACCCACACCACCATAACTACACCCACACCACCACTGTAGCACCAGTCGAGCAGGGCAGTACTCCCATGGAGGATGGAAAGCTGATGACAGGGAGAGCTGGAGCTCCCGTTTCATCAGCCCTCGGGACTAGGTCCCGACCATCCCCCTTTGCTGAACTTTTTCAGTGTCTCAGTAACACAGAGAGTAGGCCAGCATGCTCTCCAATACAAGTTTCTTTAACTATCGACACCAAACTACATGCACAGTACACACCACACTTCTTTTTCAAAATTCAAATAAAATGGCGTCGAATAATGTAGCCTCGGAGTCCCCAGGGGAGGGGACCATAAATGCCCCCACCTTCTGCCCCTCTCCCGGTGATAACTCAGGTTGCCTGGAACCACTGTCTGACTCTCTTCTTCTTCTTCATTTCTGCAACATTCGTGGCCTTTCCTCTAACTTTTGCTCTGTTGAGCACCGCCTCTCCTTTTGTAAACCTCACCTTTTTCTGACTGAGACTCAGCTGTCTGAGGCAACTGACAGCAGACCCTTTTCTGTATCCTCCTACTTTCTCTATACTCATTTCAAAGCCAAAGGTGGCTGTTGTGTATATATACGCAACAACTTATCTTGCTCTCGTGTTCCTGAACTCGATTCTTCTGAATTCTCTACACTCTAACTTCGGCTTTCTTGTCATTCTCTGACTAAATATATCTGCGCTGTTTATTTATCTCCTAATTCTACTGATTATCAAAAATTCTTTGACTATCTTACTTCTACGATGGAACACATTCTATCCATTTCTCCTTTCTCTGAAATCTCCATTCTAGGAGATTTCAATGTTCACCACCTCCTTTGGCTCTCCTCTCCTTTCACTGATCTACCTGGTGAACAAGCCTACACCTTTTCTATCCTTAATGACCTAGAGCAGCTTGTACAGCACCCTACCCATATCCCTGACCGCCTTGGAGAGAGCTCCAACATACTTGACCTCTTCCTTACAACTAATCCTTCTGCGTACACTGTCAATCTTTTCTCTCCGTTGGGCTCCTCCGATCACAACCTTATCACCTTAACCTGTCCTATTGCTCCGGTACGGCCTGAGGACCCTCCAAAGAAATGTCGTCTGTGGCACTTTGGAGGTGCGGATTGGGAGGCCCTCAGGCAGTACTTCTTTGATTTTCCCTGGAATGATTATTGCTTCCATGGCCGGGAGCCATCTGGGTGTGCTTTGCGCATTACGGAGGTTATTCTCTCGGGCATGGAAGCATACTGTACATTCCTTTCTCATATCCTTTGACTAATGCACGAAAGCCTTGGTTTAATCACGCTTGTTCTAATGCTGTCCACAACAAGGAGTGGGCCTATAAAAGGTACCGGAGCCAACCCACCCCTGAATCACATCTTTTTTACGTTGCTGCCCGGAATCGTGCTAAGTCTGTTCTTCGCTCTGCTAAAAAATAATTTCATCCATACTAAATGCTCTCAACTCTCTAACTTGAATTCTTCCCGCTCCTTCTGGCACCTTGCCAAAAACCTTTCTAACAACTTTACCTTATCATCCTTCCCTCCTCATTTCTACTCTGATGGCTCTGTAGCTATTTCTTCTACTGATAAAGCAGATCTCTTCACTCAGACTTTCTCCTTCAATTCCACCTTAGATGATTCTGGTGCTGTTCCTTCATCTTTTCCCCCTCTGACTTCCTCATGGCTGACATTAAAATTTCTTCAGCTGATGTTTTTCTGCCATCACAGGCCTCAATACTAATAAGGCATGTGGGCCTGATGGAGTCCCTCCTGTTGTTCTCAAGAACTGTGCTTCTGTGCTTACACCCTGCCTAGGCAAACTCTTTCGCCTTTGTCTGTCAACTTGTACCTTTCCTTCTTGCTGGAAGTTTGCTCTCATTCAGCCAGTCCCAAAGAAGGGTGACCATTCCCAACCCTCTAACTATCGTCAAATAGTTTTAACATCCTGTATCTCAAAAGTTTTCGAGTCTATTCTTAACAGAAAAATTTTAAAGCATCTTTCCTATCACAACCTTCTCTCTGATCGTCAGTATGGGTTCCGTCAGGGACGCTCCACTGGCGATCTTCTCACCTACCTTTCAGACTCCTGATCATCCTCCTTTCGGGACTTTGGCGAAAGCTTTGCCATTGCACTTGACATCTCAAAGGCTTGCGATCGAGTCTGGCATAAATCTTTAATTTCCAAACTGCCCTCTTACGGTTTCTGTCCTTCTATCTGTGCCTTCATCTCTAGCTTCCTTTCTGGTCGTTCTTCTCCTAGATCTATTAACAGTGGTGTTCCTCAGGGCTCTGTCCTATCACCAACTCTCTTCCTTTTATTCATCAATGTGGTGTTCCTCAGGGCTCTGTCCTATCGTCAACTCACTTCCTTTTATTCATCAATGACCTTCTAAACTGTACATCTAACCCTATCCACTCATACGCTGATAACTCCACCCTTCACCTTTCCATTCGGTTCCCGCAACGTCCATCTCAGCAGTTACTTCAACAAACGAGGGATGAGGCTATGGCAAACCTAATGTCTGACTTGGCTTGTATCTCTGACGGGGGTAAAAATAATCTGGTTGTTTTTAATGCATCAAAGACTCAGTTTTTGCACCTATCAACTCGACAAAATCTTCAACAGGTTTACCCGCTAATGTTTAATAATATTCAACTTAATCCTGCATCATCCTCGAACATGCTTGGGGTTTCATTTACTCGGGACCTATCTTGGAAAGATCATATTACATCTCTTGTAAAATCTGCTTCTAAGAGATTGGGTGTGCTAAGCCGACTCTGTTCCTTCTTTACCCCTGCACAATTGTTGACTCTATACAGGGGTTTTATCCGCCCCAGCGTGGAGTACAACTCTCATGTGTGGGGAGGCTCCCCACATACAGCTTTTCTCAATAGGGTGGAATCAAAAGCTTTTCGTCTCATTAACTCTCCCCCTCTTACTAACTCCCGTCAACCTCTTTCTCTTCGCCGCACTGTTGCACCTTTATCTCGTTTCTATCGCTGCGTCCATGGTCACTGCTCCTCTAACTGTCTGCATGCATTCCTCCACCTCTACGACGGGTCCGTAGCACTCGTCTAGCACCAAACTCTCATCCCTTTTCTGTCCAACTCTCTAATGCAAGAGTTAACCGTTACTCCCAGTCCTTCATTTATGCAACAGGTAAACTCTGGAACTGTCTCCCTCTGTGTGTATTTCCTGCTTCCCTTGATCTCCAGTCTTTCAAACGCAGTGTGTCCAGGCATCTCGAAATGATCGGATCTTGAATTTTGCTCTCTCTTGTATTGTTTTTCTCTTGGAAGGAACAATTTTGCGGGCTCGTTGCCTTTGGTTCCTTCTTCCTCACATAAAAAAAACACACACACCCACACGACCACAGCCACACCCACACGACCACAGCCACACCCACACGACCACAGCCACACCCACACGACCACAGCCACACCCACACCACCACAGCCACACCCACACCACCACAACCACACCCACACCACCATAACCACACCCACACCACCATAACCACACCCACACCACCATAACCACACCCACACCACCACAACCACACCCACACCACCACAACCACACCCTCACCACCACACACACACACCATCACAGCCACATCCACACCACCACAGCCACACCCACACCACCACAGCCACACCCACACAACCACAACCCACACTACCACAACCACACCACCACAGCCACACCCACACCTTCATAACCACAGCCACACCACCACAACCACACCCACACCACCACAGCCACACCCACACCACCACAACCACCCCACCACAACCACACCCACACCATCACAACCACACCCACACCATCACAACCACACCCACACCATCACAACCACACCCACACCTTCACAACCACACCCACACCTTCACAACCACACCCACACCACCACTCCCACACCACCACAACCACTCCCACACCACCCCAACCACAACCACCCCACCCCAACCACAACCACCCTACCACCACCGCACCCACACCATCACAACCACACCCACACCACCATAACCACACCCACACCATCACAACCACACCCACACCATCACAACCACACCCACACCATCACAACCACACCCACTCCACCACAGCCACAGCCACACCACCACAGCCACACCCACACCACCACCACCACAACCACCACCACCACCACCACCACCACAACCACCACCAGACGCTCACTGCATCAATAAGTGGCCAAGGAGAAGGGGGCTACGTATCTGTGCCACTCGGTATCATTGTGGGCTCTACGGCATCAGCATCTTCAATTAACCACGCTATTCTCACGCCTGGTACGTCATGAGGAGGAGGTGTGTTGGTGACCAGAATATCCCGGTTAATTCACACACCCTTGTTGGAGGAGGACCTTGAAGATTGGGTGGTTGGAGGAGGATCTTGAGGATTGGGTGGTTGGAGGAGGATCTTGAGGATTGGGTGGTTGGAGGAGGAACTTGAGGATTGGGTGGTTGGAGGAGGAACTTGAGGATTGGGTGGTTGGAGGAGGACCTTCAGGATAGGATGGTTGAGGACTTTGAGGAGTGGGTGGTTGGAGGACCTTGAGGATTGGATGGTTGGAGGAGGACCTTGAGGATTGGGTGGTTGGAGGAGGACCTTGAGGATTGGGTGGTTGGAGGAGGACCTTGAGAATTGGGTGGTTGGAGGGGGACCTTGAGGATTGGGTGATTGGAGGGGGACCTTGAGAATTGGATGGTTGGAGGAGGATCTTGAGAATTGGATGGTTGGAGGGGGACCTTGAGAATTGGGTGGTTGGAGGGGAACCTTGAGGATTGGGTGGTTGGAGGACGACCTTGAGGATTGGGTGGTTGGAGGAATAAAAGAAATAAGAATGTTGCAGTATATTCACACACGCTTGTTGGGGAAAGACCTTGAGGATTGAGGATTAGTTGCACTGAGGAGAGGGATTTAGAGATTATTTAAATCCTGGGGGTTGAACTAAGGGGAGATTAGAAGGTTGAGATTTAATTAGGAACGAATGAAACGATTGGGAGGATTGGCAAAGAAGACAAGTGACCAGGGTCCGTTTTCTCCGTAGCACCTGTTCCTTAACGACTTATTTTCAGAACTACCCATTAACATCCTCTCTTTTGCATTTTCTATCTTTTTAATGTCGACATAGGTTGCATGAGTAACACACAAGAATATAGCAACGGAGCAGAAAAAATATATATATACTGGTTGGGAAGAGGTGTAACGGAGCAGATTCAGAAATAAACCGGTAAGGAAGAGGCGTAACGAAGCATATTCAGAAATAAACCGGTAAGGAAGAGGTTTAACGAAGCTGAATCGGAAATAAAACTGTTAAGTACCTCAGTTACACACACACACACACACACACACACACACACACACACTCGCTGGAGGAGCTTTGGGGATGAGTCGCAATGAGAAAGGCATTAGGGGTGATTAGAACTGTGGGATTTAATTAAGACCGAATTAAACCTTTGAGCGTAAGTCAGTAGAGAGGATTTGAATTTAAGAAAAATGATGAAAAAATAAGAAAAATGATCAAAAATAAGAAAAATGAAAAACATATGAAAAGAAAAAAATGAAAAACGAAAATGAAAAGAAAAAATGAAAAGGAAGAAATGAAAAGGAAGAAATGAAAAATAAAATGACAACAAAGAAAGTTTATGAAAAATAAGATAAATGAAAAATACGAAAAAGGAAATTTAAGACAAGTGGTGAAGAAATGAAATGAGTGAAATGAAAAAATGAGAATAATTATGAATAATGAAAAAATAAAAGAATAAGATAATGGAAAAATAAGAAAAATAATGACAAATTAAACGATGAAAAAAAAAATGAAAATGAAAGAAAAATGGAAAGAAAAATGAAAGAATAAGAAAAATGATGAAATATTAGAAAATATGAAAAAAATAATGAAAAATAAGGAAAATTATGAAATAAGGAAAAAGATGAAAATATAATAAAAAAGGGAAATTAGAAAATGAAAAATAAGAAAAATGAGGGAATAAGAAAAAATTATGAAAAATTTGAAAAAATAATGGAAATTAAGAACAAATGATGAAATATATAAAATGAATAAGAAAAAAAGAAAAAAGAAAAAATGATGAAATATTAGAAAAATGGTGATAAAGAATAAAATGATAAAAAATAAAAAAAAAATATAAAAAAAAATGATGGAAATGATATTAAATTATGGACGAGTATCCCCTTTCATCCAATAACATTTCTCTCTCTCTCTCTCTCTCTCTCTCTCTCTCTCTCTCTCTCTCTCTCTCTCTCTCTCTCTCTCTCTCTTTCTCACAAGTAAGCTAAAATTGCGTGTAGGTCTCAGGAACGAAATATAAGACGTTAAACGGACGAGAATGAAACCCCTCAGTGAAAATAAGTCGCCAGAAATCATGCGTTTGGAACAGGGTCGCTTCTTAATTACGATCCGCTTAAGAGTTTCGTGGACTGACTATTGGAATGAAGGTGAAATAGGAAGGATTGAGGTTAGGAACGAATGAAACTGTCTGTCTATATCTATCTATGTCTGTATATCTATCTGTCAATCTGTCTGTCTGTCTATCTATATCTCTAGCCAGACGCCTTAATCCAGTAAGGGGTGTTCCAAACAAGTCGCCTCCATGTTGCCCTGTCCCCTGTCATTTCGCTGCCCTCCCCCCGAGTTAAACTCCCCTCTCTCATATACCTCAACACACCCCTCCATCTCATCCTTGGTCTTCCCCTCCCCCTCTTCCCCCTCCGCCTCACTAACGAAATGAAAAATTTGTAAATTGGTAAAGAGAGTTTGAGTGGAGGGGAGGTGAAGGTGAAGGAGAAGCTGGAGGAGGACTTGAGTGGGGGAGAGGTGATGAGAACAGGGCATTTGAGAGCTGCGTTTTGGAGGAGGAGGAGGAGGAGGAGGAAGAAGAAGGGGAGGAGGAGGAGAAGAAGCAAGAAGAAGAAGAGCAGGGGGAAGGGGAGAGAATAATAATAATAACAGTCGCAGCAAAACTCTGCCTATAATTAAGAAACTACTGTAAATACGTCATCGAACTGTTGAGATCAATGACGAATCAATTAAAGGAAGGAGTCTTGTGGATTAGGTGCAGTTAGGGGGGCAGTTAGGGGTGATTAAGACGCTGAGATCTATTTAGGAATGAATTGAAGTCCTTGAGAGTAATGATGGTAAGGAGAGTGAGAGTGGAAGGAAGGAAATGACAGTATTGCATTGAAGGTGGAGGTGGAGGAAGAGGATGAGGAGAGGAGGAGGAGGAGGAGGAGGAGGAGGAGGTGGTGGTGGTGGTGGTCGTGCTGGTGGTGGTGGTGGTGGTGGGGGAGGAGGAGAAGGAATACAAAGGAATAAAAAGGAAAGCAACCAGCAACAGACCTTATGGTCCTTTCGAGGCTGCTTGTTACAGAGTAGACTGTGACTACAAGCTCTAATTCTACATGCTGAAGGATAAGGATAGTAAAGCAAGAAGGCTCCCCCGCCTCCAAACCCTCCAGGAAGAAAGTGAGAAAGACCACCATGCGGCATGGAAAAACTGACATGGAAATTTCATAGGAAAGACTGAAAAGGAAAAGTTACATTCTATAATACTTTCTCTATAAGCTACCTGTAAGAGAAAGTAATAAAGTAAAATGAATAAATAAATAAATAAATACGTAAGGCATAACATTACGTACGGGTACGGTGGGTTAACGGGGCGTCTGAAGACATAGCGTGGAAATTGCACAGTGCACAGTGTGGATGTACAGGGGTGGTGCGGCAGCCTTGCCTGGTACTTTTAATGTAAGCAGCAGTCAATCAGGCCCCATCTCCGTTCACTTCACTGTGACAAGGAACTTTCCTGTGCGGAACAAGTACACAAGTTACCTCCTGAAGCAGTGACCCATGGTACACTCGCTCCAGAAATTATCGGTGCACTGTGGGTTCGATGCCATCCGGAATGATTCGACCCTGTGGCAGTGACAGCCCGTTAATATCTACATATATTATAACATTTACGGCCATTCCCTACACATTATGAAGGACTCAAGAGGTGTCTGATACAGCAGTCAATTATCGTCTGGGATGCCTGTGTGTGGAAGGAAAGATCCGCAATTTCCAGTTTCCTATGTTCCGTATGTCATAATATTTAACACATATGCTGCACCGATACTTTCTGGAGCGAGTGTACATTTTAAAAAATCCCGATGATGGTCAGTTAACTACCAGGGACCCTTAGTGATCCATAGCCCATCACAGGTCGAAAGTACAAGTAGTGACCATTAACTCAGGGCTATCAGTGCAGATCCTAGTCTGTGCTTATACTACTGTATTTGCATTTAATAAATTGATGAATATATAATGACGTGACGCGACGCTATGTACAGGTACGCTAAGTTTATGGTGAGGAGGAGGAAAGTTAAAAAATATTGGTAGTAATTACAGAAACATTGTTAATAATTGTCAGTAATATCTGTGTTAAGTTGCCAGGAATAATAAATAAAGTCAGTAAAAATAAAGTGGCAAATAAAGTCAATAAAGTAATTAGTCTAACAAAGTCAGTCCAATAATAAGGTTCATTGGCCAAGCGTGGGAGAGTGTATTGTCAAGGGTGGTTGGGATACAAATCATGGTCCCTGTCAACATGCCAGACCACGTAGGGTAAACTGAGAGAGAGAGAGAGAGAGAGAGAGAGAGAGAGAGAGAGAGAGAGAGAGATTTAACCCTACCGAGCGCACAAGCCAGACAAACAGTGAGAGCAAATTCCATTATAATTTAAATGATATACTACGTTCACTATAACTTGGCCTAAAATTGCCCTTCTCTCCTTCTTAAATCCTGAGTTATGGGAATTGATTAATGCTAGAATATGATGCTAGTCACGAAGAAGTGGATTAATGCTAGGATATTTTACCAGTCACGAAGAAGTGGATTAATGCTACGACATTTTACTAGTCACGAAGAAGTGGATAAATGCTAGGATATTTTACTAGCCACGAAGAAGTGGATTAATGCTAGGATATTTTACTAATCACGAGGAAGTGGATTAATGCTAGGATATTTTATTAGTCTCTCTCTCTCTCTCTCTCTCTCTCTCTCTCTCTCTCTCTCTCTCTCTCTCTCTCTCTCTCTCTCTCTCTCTCAGTTTACCCTACGTGGAGTAGACTGTAGCACCAGTCGAACAGGGCAGTACTCCCGAGGTTGATGGCAAGCTGGTGATAGGGAGAGCTGGAGCTCCCGTTTCACCAGCCCTCAGGACTTGATCCTGACCATCTCCCTTTTCTGAACATTTTCAGTGCATTCATTTACACAGAGAGTAGGCCAGCATGCTCTCATAATACCTCTACCTTCAACTGTCTACACCACACTACATGCTCATAACATATCACACCTTCTATTCATGTCTTTAGTAATGGCCGCTGCAATCTTACTATCAAATGAGGTGATACCTCGGATTGCCACCACTGGCAGGGTAGGACTGGTCGCACAGGGTCCTCCCGGTCGCCATCAAGCGACTGTGCCGGCAGCGAATGTTGCTATTTCCGGGAATGCTCGTTGGCGAAGAAGTGACAGTGCAGCCTTATTCTTTACCAACATCCGCGGCCTTACCACAAATTTAAACTCAGTTCATTTTTTCCTTCAGTCCATATCCCCTTTGGTCCTTTTCCTCACAGAACCACAAATCTCACCCTCTACTGATATATCTCCATTTTGTTTTCCCGGTTACCATCTCCTTACAAACTTCCGTAACAAGGGCAGCACCTGTTGTTATATCAAATCCCAATATGCAGTTGATACTGTTTTAAACTTCACTTCATCCAGTTTTGATTACTCATTATATAAATTAAATTGTCAAAACATTACCAAATATATTTGTGTTTTTTATCGTTCCCCCAATGCTTCTTCGGAACCCAGTGTATTTGATTCCATATCCACTCAGTTGAGTAACCTTAACCTTGCCCTTGGCACCGAAATTACCATTTTGGGTGATTTTAACATATACAATGTTCAATGGTTATTGCATTCTGCCCGGACTGACGACGCTGGTCTAGAGTGCGAGCTGTTTGCAGAATCGTTTAATCTCACCCAGTTGGTAAAGCAACCAACCAGAATACCTGGTAATCCTGACCATAATGCCCATCTCTTGGATTTATTCTTGACAAATAATCCAGATCAATAGAGGATAGAGGTACTGTCACCACTTGGATCCTCTGACCACAATCTCATCAAAGCCTCATTAGTTAACCCTCCCACACCTCCCCGTTCTGAACCTGTCAGGGTGACCCGATGGCATTTTGACAGGGCAGACTGGGATGGATTTAGAAATTATCTTGCTGATGTTTCATGGCAGTCTTTCCTCTCTAGTGATCCCAATTCTACCCAGTCCCACATTTGCGACTTAATACTAGCTGGTATGGATTTATTCATACCAAGTCAACAGTTCACTAAAAGATCGAACTCTCCAAAATGGTTTGATGGCAATTGTGCCAGAGCAACAGCCCAAAAGTCATTAGCATATAACTCTTACTTAAAATAAAAAACATCTGAATCACTTTCCCACTTTAAAATTGCTAGAAATCATGCAAAAGCTGTATTAAATCTATCTAAATCAAACTTACTTCAAAGGCAAGCATCAGAATTACTTAACAACCCAAATGACAATAGAATATTCTGGTCAACTCTTAATTCTTTCAATAATAACTTTAACAAGTCATCTTCCATTCCCCCACTAAAATCTTCAGATGGCAACATTACAAATAACCCACGTGGGAAAGCAGATATCTTTGCCAGTACCTTTGCCAGAAACTCTACCATAGACAATACCAGCCAGAATGTCCCAGTACTGGAACTTGATTCTCCCGAAATTACCTCACTTAAAATACAGACAAGATACGTAAAATCCATCCTAGACAATTTACCTACCAACAAAGCTCCAGGCCCAGATGGAATTCCGCCAATTGTTTTGAAAAAGTGTTCCCCTGAACTTGCCTCTGTTCTAGCTAAATTATTCAGACCATGCATACCTACTTCTTTATTCCCAAATATCATGGAAAGAAGCCAATATCCACCCAGTTCCGAAGAAAGGAAGTTCGTCTGACCCCTTCAATTACAGACCAATAGCTGTCACATCTTCTCTTGGTAAGGTATTTGAACCTTTAATTAATACGCACATTGTTAAACATCTTGAATCCAACAACTTAATTAGTGATACACAATACGGTTTTCGCCACGAAAGATCCACCATTGACATACTCTATCTCTTAACTCATACCATCCATCAATCAATTGATCTTTTTGGAGAAACTCATGCAGTAGCTCTTGATATCTCTAAAGCTTTCGACAGAGTATGGCACCGGTCCCTGCTGTCCAAACTCCCTTGCTATGGACTAACGTCTTTTGTTCCTTTGATTTCTTCATATCTTAGTGACAGGAAAATAAGAGTAAAAGTAAATGATGTATATTCCAATTTCCACTCAATTAATGCCAGCGTGCCGCAGGGATCAGTTCTGGCACCAACCCTATTTCTGGTTCATATTAATGATCTCCTATCTGTCACCCACAATCCCATTCACTCATATGCAGATGACTCAACACTACATAGTTCATTCACACTCAGACATCCATTTACAAAGTCTAATATCTCTACCTCTCAACTTAGTACAGCCATCTCCATAAATCAAGATCTATCTACAATCAGTCAATGGGGACAAAACAACCTTGTCTCTTTTAATGCTAGTAAAACTAAACATATACAGTTTACTAATAGACAGATATTGCCAGATTCGTACATTACCTTCAGTGCTACTAATATTCCCATCTCCAAAAGTATTGATATTCTTGGTGTCTCACTTAACAGTGCCCTCAGCTGGACCTCTCATGTCAGATCACTTGCTAAAACCGCCTCAAAGAAACTTGAATTATTGTACAGAGTCCGTAACTTCTTCGCCGATGAGCAGTTAGCTATAATTTATAAGAATCATGTGCACTCTCAGCTTGAATATTGCTCACCCCTGTGGAATGGTTGTGGAGAGGTTGCATCAAGACAACTAGACAAAATTCAGAACAAAGCTGTTAGAATCATTAACAACCCTGCCATTACATATAAACTACCTCCCCTGCAAGTAAGAAGGAATGTTGCCTCCCTTGCATTATTTTACAGATATTTTTTTGGCAAATGCTCAGACGAAGTTGTGTCCATGGTGCCACCTCTCCATGCCTTCCCTCGTGCTACACGGGCGTCTGGTAGCGCTCATGACTGGAATGTCATTCAGCCATATTGCAGAACTTCTACCTATCAGAATTCTTTCATTCCCCGAACTGCATCTCTCTGGAACTCGCTTCCCCAGAGTAGTTTTCCTCCAAATTTCAACCCACACTGTTCAAGTCTAATTGTTACAGATATGTTATGAACAGAGGACACCAGTAATCTGGTGTTTGGATTATTTTTTTTTTACTCATTTGTTTTTCCTTCCTCCGTTCTGTTATTAAAAAAAAAAAAAGTCACATAGAAGAGAATAAATACTAGGATATTTTGCTAATCACGAAGAAGTTAATTAATACTAGGGTATTTTACTGGTCACGAAGAAGTGGATTGATACATACAATGGTGCTAGTCACGAAGAAGTAGAAACTGGAATATTAGAGATGTCATCACAAAAGAAAAAGAAGATATATATATAAAATTACATTCGAAGACGAAGGTATTAGGTTGGCAAAAGAAAATCATGCAGTTAGTTTTTATTTTCATTCAACTATCGCCACGGAAGTCAGTGTTTTATCAAATTTTATTTATGCAAGGAAGAACAAACCAGGAGCCGCAAACCGTTCCATCCAGGAAAAAAAGCAGAACAACAGAGAGACAAATTTAAGATCCGTTGCTAGTGAGAGAGAGAGAGAGAGAGAGAGAGATCGCTACCGTACGGGGTTATACCTGTACTGTACTTACTTTAAAATATTTATGTGCAAGATAAACTCAGGTAATTTTAGTAGGAGCGAGATTAATACACACACACACACACACACACACACACACACACACACACACACACACACATTGTTAATTTGGAGGTATACTGCAGCTGCTTCTAGTGAGTAGTGGCAGTGGTAGTGGTAGTGACGGTGGTAGTGGTAGTGGTAGAGGTATAGACAGTGGTAGTGGTAGTGACGGTAGTGGTAGTGACAGTGGTAGTGGTAGTGACAGTGACAGTGACAGTGGTAGAGACAGAGACTGGTAGTGGTAGAAACAGTGGTAGTGGTAGAGACAGTGGTAGTGGTAGTGACGGTAATGGTAGTGGTAGTGGTAGTGACAGTGGTAGTGACAGTGGTAGTGACAGTGACAGTGACAGTGGTAGTGGTAGAGACAGAGAGACTGGTAGTGGTAGAAACAGTGGTAGTGGTAGAGACAGTGGTAATGGCAGTGATACTGGTAGTGACAGTGACAGTGGTAGTGGTAGAGACAGTGGGACTGGTAGTGGTAGAAACAGTGGTAGTGGTAGAGACAGTGGTAATGGCAGTGATACTGGTAGTGACAGTGGTAGTGGGAGTGACAGTGGTAATGGTAGTGGTTGTGACAGTGGTTGTGGTAGCAGAGACAGTGGCAGTGGTAGTGGTATAGTGGTAATGGTAGTTGTAGTGGTAGTAGTAGAGATAGTGGTAGGGATAGTGGTAGAGGTAGCGTTAGAGACAGTGGGTTGTGTGTGTGTGTGTGTGTGTTTGTGTGTGTGTGTGTGTGTGTACTCAAACTTCACACCTTTTTTACACCTGTGATATACAGGTAAATGTACACCTGTTATATACAGGTAAATGTACACCTGTGATATACAGGTAAATCCACACCTCTGATATATAGGTAAATCTAAACCTCTGATATACAGGTAAATCCACACCTCTGATATACAGGTAAATTTACACCTCTGATATACAGGTAAATCCACACCTCTGATATATAGGTAAATCTACACCTCTGATACACAGGTAAATCTACACCTCTGATATACAGGTAAATCTACACCTCTGATATACAGGTAAATCTATACCTCTGATATACAGGTAAATCTACACCTCTGATACACAGGTAAATCTACACCTCTGGCTCAGTTAACACACACACACACACACACACACACACACACACACACACACACACACACACACACACACACGAAAGCTAAAAATATAATTGTTGAGTTGGCTTATCTCCTATCGTCTCTGTTACGTGCCTTTTTTTCCCCAAACACCTCTGCCTTCACGATTTATTATTGTATATGGCTGGTTAATATCCCGTTCTGTTATTTATGCAGGGTATGGCGACATTGGAAGGATTGACATAGCACAGAATAGGACAGTATGGTGTAATAAGGAATATAAATTGCTTAGGAAAAGGTGTTAGGGAGCGTCCTCAACCAACGTGAATACGGGCTTTGGTGTCAATTGCTTGCTTTTTTTTTTTAATCCTGTTTGTGTTTGTTTTTGTTGATGTTTTTTTGGATGTTTATTGATACAGTTTTAATGATGGCTTGTGTTTATTGATTCTCTCTCTCTCTCTCTCTCTCTCTCTCTCTCTCTCTCTCTCTCTCTCTCTCTCTCTCTCGTGTATGTGTGTTTATATTTAATTTTTCGGCCCTGCTTCATCATCCTTAGGTAGAGAAAGAGGATTAGATGGTGATGATGATGATGATAGTAATAATGATGATGATAATGATGATAAAAATGTGTTGATTTTTTCTTTCGTGTTCCTTCTTTTGTTGTTGTTCTTATTTTTCATTTTCCCTTCTCTTCATTTACCTTTTTTTTTTTTTTCATTGATTCGACAGTGGAGTTAATGAAAGGCCAGGTGTGTAATTGCAGCCTTTGACATCAGATCCACCTGCTCTCCTCGAAGCAAATATAGCCTACGGACTTAGCACTCCACGTTTTAATAGCTTTCATCCTTTGACTTAGCTACATGTTTTTCGATTTTTTTTTTTTTTCAGACAAATTTATTCACTTTTTCGATGGGTGAAATGTAGGCCCGTTTTCTCGTCGGTTAAGGAAGCTCCCTGACACCTTGGCGATTTATTTTTGGATACGGCTGCTTAACGTTTTTTGAACGCTGTTTGTTCAGAAAATGACGATATTTAAAGGATTTATGTTACACAGAGTAGGACAGAAAGCATAATTAGAATCAGTCGCCTAGGAAAAGGCGTTAGGGAGCATCCTTACCCGACGAGAACGCGGGCTGTACTCTTACGCCCGTATTCTGCTTCCAAGATATTAGATGTGCAAAGCCGACTCCGTACCTTCTTTACCCTTGCACATTTGTTGACTTTATACACGGGTTTCTTTCGCCCCTGTGTGGAGTACAGCTCTCATGTGTGGGGAGGCTCCCCACATACAGCTCTTCTTAATAGGGTGGAGTCAAAGGCTTTTCGTTCATTAACTCTCCTCCTCTTACTGGCCTCCTTCAACCTTTGTCTCTTCGCCACACTGTTGCATCATTATCTCTTTTCTGTCGCTACTTCAGTGGTCACTGTCTGCTTGCATCCTTCCATCTCTATGGCGGGCGCGTAGCACCCATCTAGCAACAAACTGTCATCCCTTTTCTGTTCATCTCTCTAATGCAAGAGTTAACCGTTACTCCCAGTCCTTCTTTTATGCAACAGGTCAACTCTGGAACTGTCTCCCTCTGTCTGAATTTCCTACTTCCAATGATCTCCAGTCTCTCAAAAGCAGTGTGTCCAGGCATGTCGAAATGAACGGTTCTGGAGTTTGGCTCTCATTTGTATTGTTTTTTTCTTTCTTGGAAGGAACAGTTTTCGGACTTTTAGCCTTTGGTTCCTTCTTTCTTGCATTAAAAAAAAAGAAGAAGAAGCAGGAACCTAATTTATAAAGCTATTCTGACAAAGATTAATTTTGTTTTTGTTTACGTTTCATTCCGAGTTTAAATGCATTCAGGCTTCCGTAGCTAATTAAAATCGTCTGGCCTAATAAAAATCGTCTGGTCTAATAAAAATCGTCTGGTCTAATAAAAATCGTGTGACCTTATAAAAATCGTCCGACTTAAAATTCGTCTGGCTTAAGCTGGAATAAAAGATTAGATTTCTTTCGGCCACGAGATCATTAAATCGCCTTGTGCTTATACGTATCACCCACCTTTAACCTGTTTAGTCCGAGGGTGTGATTTCTTTCTCATTCTTACTGACACCAGACGATTTTCTTCATCTTAAGAGAGGGTTTTCTGACTGGAGGGGTTTAATACAGCCTTCAAAACCCCCTCAACAGTGACGTATTTCTTTGAAGCTGAATTAAATCGTCTGCAGGCCTGATGAAAGGGAAAAATGCGTCGTAGGATTTATGGGGTTCTGTGTGTGTGTGTGTGTGTGTGTGTGTGTGTGTGTGTGTGTGTGCGTGCGTGCGTGCGTGCGTGCGTGCGTGCGTGCGTGCGTGCGTGCGCGCGCGCGCGCGCGCGCGCTCGCTTGATGCAGAAAAACGAAGATTGAACCCAAATCCTGTATCCTGCAGAAATTGTTCCCCCGAAGGAAGAAGAAGAAAAGAGAGAGAGAGAGAGAGAGAGAGAGAGAGAGAGTGAGAGAAAGAAGAAGATGATGATGATGATGATGAAGAAGGTAGGAAAGCGAAATTCGAGCTACATTCATTTTTTGATGTCCGAGCACATTGCATTTTTAAAACACTTGAGGTCATAGGCAGTGGGAAAGACAGATTGAGAAAGACTGTTCCAGCGCTGACCACTTGCATGCATTATTAGACTAAGAGTACCAGATAACTCTTGCATGAGGAAGCTGGTGAGGAGAGAGGTGAGACTGTAGAGAGACGGGTGCTGCGTGCCCGCCGTAATGGGCGAGAAATGCATGAAGAGAGTTCGCATACATTTATACAGTTGCTGCAAGAAGTGATGGCAGAGTATCCAAAAGTTTTCGTTCAGCAGTAATGCACATGCAGTACAGAGTGATCGAAGCATTCTGAAACACTGCCATCACTTCTTGGGGCGACTGTACAAACCTTTATACAGGTACTTTTTCCATTAAGGGGTTGGACACAAAAAAAGAGGTAAGAGTATGTAGCTAAGTAGACTGGTGTTGTGTGCCCGCCTTAATGAGCAACGCAACGCACTGACAGGGTACGAAGTGAATGCCGGGATAACGAAAATATATGAAATAAAATTAAAAGAAACAACAGATAAATATGTAAAGTTGGTTCGAAAGTGTACGCCGAGATGAGGGGAAAAATGCGCAAAGTGTGATCACCGAGATTTTAAAACACACACACACACACACACACACACACACACACACACACACACACACACACACACACACACACACACACACACACACACACACACACACACACACACACACACACACACACACACACACACACACACACACACACACACATGAAAGCCGAGTTGACAAAAAACAATACTAACAAATCGTAAGAAAAATAACAAACTTCCATAAATTAAAAACAAAACAAAACAAAAACATGAAAATGGACGCAGAGAGAAATAAAATGAGTTTAAAAATCGAAAGTTAGCTCGAAAATGGAAGCTGAGATTAAAAGAATTAATAGTTGTCTTGGAAGCTGAGATAAAAAAAAAAAATAATAATAGTTGTCTCATTTTCAGGGTGATTATCCGACCTGTAAATGAGCAAGATTTTTACAGCAAGATTTTACGGCAGGATTTTGGGGTTATCCTGAACAAATGAGTAGGGATCTCAGAACGCCAAAGAAAATGGGAAAAGTTGGGAGAGAGAGAGAGAGAGAGAGAGAGAGAGAGAGAAAGAGAGAGAGACTATGACCCGTATTCTCGTCGGGTAAGAAGGCACCTAAACACCTCTTCCTTAACAATATATATCCCAAACTACTCGTTCACATCCCCTGGTTTGCTTATGTCTTTTCAGTATCGACATAGATTTCATGAGTCACACACAGGAATATAATAACGGAGCAAAATCGGAAATAAATCGGTAAGGAAGAGGTGTTTAGAAACCTTCTGTGAATAACACACAAGACTGTAGTAACGGAGCAGCATCAGAAATAAATCGGTAAGGAAGAGGTGTTGGTAAGCTTCCTGACTGTACGAGAATACCACTATGTGAAACATAGAGGCTTCCGGTTACTATGGTGTTTACGATTAAAACCACTCCCTCCTCCTCCTCCTGGAAAACGACCGCACCTTATCAACCTTGTGCGTTCGGGGGAGGGAGGAGGAAGAACCAAAAACAGCACGACAACTATCCACAGACTACACACCCGTCCATTCACCCATTCACGCCTTCAGAACCCCGTGCCTGAATAAACATATGCATAGTTTACAACCTTGAAATCGTGGAAATATTCATATGACTTCTGACATTTGCATAGCCGGGCGAAATTTGGAGAAAAGTGGAAGTGATGATTGTAGTTGTTTGCCTTGGTGCGTCTCTTCCTTGCCAGTGTGTACCCCAGTTTCTCTTCCGGTTTCTTCTTCACTTCTTACTCTCCGGTTTCTGCTCTGGTTTCTTACTCCGGTTTCTACTTCACTTCTTATTCCTGCTACGGTTCCTTCTATTGTTCCTACTCCGGCTTCTACTCCCTTTCCTACTCCACTCCTTCTTCCAGGTCCTGCTCCTACTCCTTTTCCTATAGAAGATGCAACTTCGATCCCTACTCCAATTACTACGTCACATCTTACACCTACTCTGGTTCTTATTTCAGTTCCTACTCCCTTTCTTACTCCAGTTCTTCCAGTTCCAGCCTCTACTCCTGTTCCTATACAAGCTGCAACTTCAATTCCTACTCCACTTCTTAGTCCTTTTCTTACTCTAACTCTGGTTCCTACGTCAGTGTCTACTCTGGTTTCTGCTCCTTCCCCTACTCCACTCCTTCCTCTATGTCTTACTTTTACTCCCGTTCCTATACAAGCTACAACTTTGATTCCTTCTCCGATTCCTACTCCATTTCCTACTCCGGTTTACTGATGTTCCTTATGCTTGTATCGCTGCCTGAATACAAAATACAAAATAATGTGCAATGTCTTCTTGTGTGTGTGGGTGTGTGGGTGTGGGTGTGGGTGTGCAGAGGAAAATATGCTTCGTTTTCCTTCTTCCTGCAGTAACTTTTTTTTTTTTTTTAATTAAGAAAGGGGAAACATTCTGTTTTATCTCCATACTACTGCGATGTTGGTGTTCTATTTCTTTATACCAGTTCTCGTTGCCACAGACGCAGACCTTTATTTCTGGACCAATTGGCATGAAACTTGGTATCAATATACCTGAGTCTTGCATCTCCACACAGCTTCTTGAGATCTCTTATATGGATCTTAATTAATCTTATAGCGCTGAATGGGTAAAAGAGCAGGTGCAGAATCTCCAGAACATGGGCCTGAAACCACAGACGCCAAAACAACCTTCCCTGAAAAGTATGGGTTATCATCGGATTTGAGTTTTGTTTCGAACGAGCCCTCTGGCCCGTTTCACATGTACGAGAGAAAACAGATCGTGTCTCCAGACTGTAACGGGTAACTATAGCAAAAACAGTCTAGGGAAAATGTTATATACTTTGCTCCTAAATGTTGTCTTCCTAGTTTTATTTTACAGTAATTCTAGTACTTTCACCTTAACTTACTCGGATTTGTCGTTTTGCAGCTTATTTCACGTAGCTCAGTGGCAGAAAAAGACAACTTAACTTCCGTCCCTTCGCAGCTTATTTCACGTAACTGAAGGACAGAAATAGACAATGTTACAGCTTTATATCCTTTCCATAGCACTTCTTCGTGGCTAGTTCCATCTTCCAATGTTAATCTCTTTGTAAAATTCAGTTATCAGGATGGGGAGACGGCAATTTTAGGCCAGTTACAGTAAAAGGGGTATATTTGTACCTTTATTAACGATTTTGTGTTTTCCATTCCAGGTAAGATTGATTTCCTGTTGCGTCTACCTGTGTGCGGACGTGTAAGTACTGTATTATGTATTTTTCCTGCTGTATTGTATATTGTATTATGTATTATACCTACCCCATGTGTAAGTGGTGAGGAAGTTTTATTATTATTATTATTATTATTATTATTAAATTACTGTTATTGTTATTATTTGCTTTTTTTATTATTATTATTATTATTATTTTTATTTTTATTATTATTATTATTGTTATTATTATTATTAGTATTATTGTTATTATTATTATTATTATTATTATTATTATTGTTATTATTATTATTATTATTATTATTATTATTATTATTTGATGAATGGAATATGGCAGAGTGGAATGAGAGACTACAAATATGTCAGCTCGAAATGTATGTATGTCAAGCTCAAGTCTGAGAAAGTGAAAGTGGCAGCAATTGTAGCTTATGCACCGTGTGATGACAGGAGTGAGGCAGAGAAAGCCAGGTTTGGGGATGGACTGGATGAAGTAGTAGTAGAAGTGGTCCTGTGAATGATATAATAGGTAATAATGGAGTACCAGGAGAGAATGATATTGGGAAGCAACTGAAGGACATGTGTCAGGAGAGGAGGCTGAGCATTTGTAATTCTTATTTCAAGCACAAAGATGCACATTAATTTACATGAAATAGAGGGAATGGAGATTGTGTTGAAAGGAGCCTGATTGATTGTGTGCTCGAAAAGAAATCGATGCTGGGAAGTGTTGCTGATACGAAGGCAGTGAGAGGGCGATATGGAGATTTGTCTCATCATATGACTGTGGTATGCAAGATCAAGCCGAGAGGAGTGAGATGGACCAGGAGAGAGAAGAGCAGTCAGGGAGAGAGACTGAAAGTCGAGAAGCCGAGGATCAAAGAAATGCCAGACGAATACAGGGCCAAAATAGAGGAGGAATTAGAATCAGTGAATTGGAATGAAATGGATCTGGACAGCTTGTGGAAAGCTTGAAGGGATTACTTAGTTCAGAATGCTAAAGCTGTGTGTGGTGTGGTAAGAGTAACAACAAAGAAGAAAGGTACGGCATGGTGGGATGAAGAGGTTAAGAGAGCAGTGGAGGAAAAGAGGAAGAAGTGGCTAGAGTGGATACAGGACAGGGGTTCCGTTGAAATAAGAACTGAATATATTGAGAGCAAAGAGCACTTAAAGAAACTAGTCAAGTGGAAAAAGGAGATAAATGATGATCTAGGAAGAAAAATGAATGCAAATTACTCTGAAAATAGGAAGTTATTCTGGAAAGAAGTGTGAAAATGTAGAAGTGACTGTGGAAAGAATTGTGAAAGTGTGAAGGATGTAAGTGGTAGAGTATTAACCCATGGAGATGAAGTAAGGGCGAGATTGAAAAAATATTTTGAAAGTCTGATGAATGGGAATGGAGACAGCAAAGCGACTGTTAACATGATTGGTTTTGGGGGTGTACAGAGAAGGAATGCAGTGCCAGGAGACGTGACACTCGCACAGGTGAAGAACGCTGAGAAACGGCTGAAAAATAGAAAAGCAGCTGAGGTTGGTGAGGTGTATTCAGAGATGATTTAGTGTAGTGGAGAGAGCGGAATGAAGTGCTTTTTGGAGATATGTAAGAAGGCATGGATGAGTGAAACTGCCAGTAGAGTGGAAAAAGGCAGTGATTGTACCCCTGTAAAAAAAATAAGGGTGAGCGAAGTGAGTGCAAGAATTATCGTGGCATAAGTTTATTGAGTTTTATAGGGAAGCTGTATGGAAGAATTATTATAGAGAAAGTAAGAGAGATATCAGAAGTCGTAGTGGGTGACGAACGGGGTGGCTTTGGAGTGGCAGAGAATGTGTGGATCAAATATTTGCAGTGAGACAGATAGTGGAGAAGGCTTGTAAGAAGGACTATAAGGTGTTTGTGGCATTTATGGATTTGGAAAAGGCACACGGTAAAGTAGACAGAGAAGGATTGTGGAAGGTTTTGCGCATTTACGGTGTAGATGGTAAGCTGCTAGGTGCCGTCAAGAGTTTTTATGATGGTAGTGAAGCATGTGTAAGGGTAAATGGGCATCTAAGTGAATGGTTCACAATCAGTGTGGGTGTGCGACAAGGTTGTGTGATGTCCTCATGGTTGTTCAATACATACATGGATGGGGTGATGAAAGAAGTAAAAACACGAGTAATGGAGAGAGGGATGTATCTGGTAATGAGTAGTGATGGATGGAATATCTCAAATTTGTTGTATGCTGATGATACAGTACTATTTGCAAATACCGAACAAGAGCTTGGAAAACAAATGCAGAGTTTTGTAGATGTGTGTGAGCGACGCCTTGAGAGTAAATGTAGAAAAAAGTAAAGTGATGGTTATTGAGAGAGAAGGTAACTCCCAGTGTAATGTTACAGTAAATGGAGAGAGCTTGGAATTGGTGATTGAGTTCAAATATATGGGTACAGTGATAGAAAAGAGAGGAAGATGTGCAAAGGAAGTGGAAAGTAAAGTGACCCAAGGAAGAAAAGTAGCTGGTGCTATGAAGGCCTTGATAAGAACATAGGCTTGAGTGTTGCAGCTGCGCGAGGCTTACATGAAGGAGTGTTAGTGTCAGCTTTAACATATGGATGTGAGCCAATGGTGTGGCATGAAATTGAAAAGTCAAGAGTAAGAGCAGTGGAGATGGGACTGCTGAGGAATGCATGTGGAGAACAAAGAGTGGCTAGGATACAGAATAATGTGATTCGTGAAAGATGTGGAGTGTGAGGAAGTCTATGGACACCAGAATCGAAGAGTGTGTACTGAGATGGTTTGGTCGTGTGGAGAGAATGGATGACAATAGAGTGGTGAAAAAAGTATATCTGAACGAATTTGAAGGAGGGAAGAGGCGAGGTAGACCAAGAAGATGATGGAGAGATATGGTGGATTAGTGTGTGAGGAAGAGAGGTATGGAACTTGGTGAGGCTAAGGGACTGACAACAGATCGAGGTGGCTGGATGAGTTATGTGCAGAGAAGTGGATGACCAGGGATTTGGCACCCCTTTTCAACGTAACAGCGTTCGGATTGGCTCTATCAGATAGGTATTTGTGAAGCTACAGAACGTGGTGATTTTTTTTGGCCTATCAGATGGAGCCAAGATTTCGGGAGCTTGAATGATGAATGAATGGAAGCGTGGCCAATTGAACTGGGCAAACTTTGGCTATCTGGACATTGCTACTCCCCACCCTGCCCTAGTATGGGAAAGGAGGTCCGGATGATGATGATGATGATGATGATGATTGTATGAGACAAGAGGGTGTAAGCTGG
>NC_137069.1:9335934-9355934 GCF_032717465.1 Coenobita brevimanus | reverse complement strand
CACACACACACACTCCGCCCCTGCTTCACTGTAAAATTACTTACAATTGCATAAGAATTTCATAATCATTTTCCACATTGCAGGCTCAGAAATGTGTGTGTGTGTGTGTGTGTGTGTGTGTGTGTGTGTGTTTGCACCCAAAGATAATTCTCCTAGTAGTTGTCATTCCTTCTTCACACACACACACACACACACACCACCTGAGACCACGCGAGGAGGGAATAAACAGAAGGAGTTGGTAGACGATTTGGGAACATCGGAAATGGAAGAATGAAGCTGTATGGAACTGTTAAAATATTTTGTCCTATGCAGAATGGAGTTTTGGTCCATTTTTCGTAAAGACTTTTGATAATAAGAAAGCATCATCATCATCATCATCATCATCAAATATGATCTTAACAATAAAAGAAAATATTTACTCTCTATCATATAGTAAAAAAAAAAAAAGGATAGATCTACAGTATACTCTTTTTACCACAACTTGGCCCAGAGTTTCGTCATTTTGTATTTTATTTCACTTAGCTAAAAACCAGATAAGACAATACCACGGCCCTTCAGCCTTTCCATAGCACTTCTTCATGACTAGCGTAATATCCTCAATTTGTTGTTACAAAAGAGAATTCAAGATAGAGATGTGAATTTAGGCCAAGTTAATGTAGAAAGAGTAAGGAGCCTCCAATATCAGTTTACCATACACGCTAACATTCGCTGCCTTATCAAGAGCGTGGGTATGGAAGCTCTCTGGCACCTTTTCCTCAGCGATTTGTTTTTGAATCCGGCTGGTTAATATCCATTTGTACTTCCCTTATGCAGGGTATGGCGATATTAGAATGATTTAGGAAACACCGAAGAGTACATAGCGTATGGTAAGCTAGATAAATAGCTCATGAAAAGGTGTTCGAGAGTTAGAGTATAGTAACGTCTATACGGCGTGGTGTTCTTTCTGACTTTTTCCTGCCGGCTTCGGCTGGAGGGTTTGGAGGGCGGGGGAGAGCCTTCTTTGCTATCCTTATCTCATTCTAGTAGTTCAGTTACTCTTCTAGGAGCTGCCTAGCATGGGCCAACCGGCCTACTGCAGTTATCCTCTCTTCTTATGTTCTTATTAAGCAAGATAAATCGCTTAGGAAAAGTTGTTAGGAGCTAGTGTATAGTAGCCTATAATAAGCAACATAAATCGCTTAGGAAAAGGTGTTAGGGAACTTCCTTACCCGACGAGAATACGGACCCTGGAGGTAGGCTACGTAGTGAAGACGTATTAGGCAACAGTGACCAGTCCCTTCTTCCTGAGCGGCATTATGTGAGTGGTTTATCCCAGTCACCCCCTCCTACGTACTGTAAATACTAGTCAGTCAGTCCTGTTAGGGCGCCGTAACCCACTAAACCACCAGGCCTCTTGAAACAAATATTATTAGTAATGAAAAGTTTGGTGTTAAGAGGTTGTGAGGACTGTGTGTGTGTGTGTGTGTGTGTGTGTGTGTGTGTGTGTGTGTGTGTGTGTGTGTGTGTGTGTGTGTGTGAGGGAGGCTCCTAAGGCCACGAGGACACACCCGAGGCCAGAGGAGCAAGAACCCTACTTTTATTTCTTTGTGAGGAAGAGAGACCGAGATTTTTCACGGACTGCGCCTTTGAAATATTTACATAACAACACAAACCCCCACCTACACCCACCCAGCCGCCCACTACCGCCCACCCCCCCACCTCCGTCCCCACTCACCCACCCTTTCCATTCCACCCACCCGCCTACCTACATCCCTCCCTCCACCTCCCCATTCATCCATCTGCCTCCGCCCCTCATCCCCCCACATCCACCCACCCCTGGCTCCACCTACCCACCCAGATCCCCACACCCTCCACCCCCCACCCACCCACCCAGCCTAGATGCGCGACAACGTTTCTGCCTTGTACATGCTTGGGTAACCTGTTTTTCGGCTTTTGTTTTTCACCTTTGGGCTATTGCACACCAAGTCGACCAGAATTGAGAGCTTTTTCCAGTTCTCTCATAAATTTTCTTGAATTTTTCTAGAAAAATGCCTCTGTTTAATACATGTAACCATGCAAAATCTTAAAGTTGTACTCCAAACAGTTGTACTCCAATAGTTGATTAGGTATGAATGTCTGAAGTATGACCCAAAGCGCCATTTTTTTTCTTCTCTTTTAACCATTTTTTGTCTGTGTATTCTGAGCATCACCATCCGCTTATTTTCAGCAGGAATGGCCTAAAATTTTCTCACGACATTAAAAGAACCCTAAGACTTACATCACGTATTCAGGTAAATTATTTTTGTTGGACTTGCATGGTGAGAAAATTAATCAAGGAAACCTTTTTTCCATTTCCGAACGAGAATTTCTTAATTTTAAAAATTCAATCATTCAATTTCTTATGTTTTCCCCCCCCCAAAAAAAAAAGATTCTGCGCGGTGTTATGATAGTTCTGCCAGACCCAGAAGTTATGTAGTCCTATTTGTAAAATTGTAATGGAGTATAAGTGGCTGGGGAATGGCTGGGAGGAGGAGGGAGGTGAGAAAGGAGAAAGAGATCAGTAGGATAGAAGTACTGGAGGCAGCGAAGATCAAAAAGGGGAAGGTCCCAGGAATAAATGGAGTGCGTGGTGAAATACTGAAACATGGGGGAGACAGTAGTAGAATGGATATGGAAGATGTGCAGATTGTCCTGGGAGGAAGGTAGAGTCCCGGAGGATAGGATGTCAGGTTTAATTACTCCCCTGTACAAAGTAATTGGGGAAATTGAAATGTGTGGTAAGCACAGGGGCGTTTGTTTTCTGAGTGTAATAGGAAAGGTATATAGTAGGATACTTATTGACAGAGTTAGGGAAATAACAGAGGAATTTGTTGGAGAAGAACAGGGAGGTTTTAGGAAGGGAAGAGGTTGTGTAGATCAGATATTCATCCTTAGGTCTTTAGTGGAAAAGTTTCTAGAGAAGGGAAAGAAGTTCGATGCAGCCTTCATGGATTTGGAGAAAGCATATGACAGGGTGGATAGACAAGGATTGTGGAGAGTATTAAGAATATATGGAGTAGATGGGAAGTTGTTGAATGCCGTGAAGAGTATGTATGAGGGTGCTAAGGCTGCAGTGCTTGTGCATAGTGAACTGGGTGAATTTTTCTGTTTGAAGGTTGGGTTGAAACAGGGATTTGTCATTTCTCTGTGGTTGTTCAGTCTGTATATGGATAGGGTTATAAAAGAGATACAAGGAGGGGCAGTGAATGATGGAGTAGCCGTGATGAGAGAGGGTAGTATTTGGAAACTTTCTGTACTATTGTTTGCAGATGATACTGTGTTTTTGAGTGAAGACGAAAGGGAACTGCAAGGCTTGGTGAATGAGTTACGGAGAGTGTGTAAGAAACGGAATCTAAAGGTTTATATAAGGAAGAGTAAAGTTATGGTCTTCGAGAGAAATGAAGTCGCTGAATGTACAGTGAGGTTGGATGATGAGGAAATGGAAAATCTAAGTGCATTTAAGTACTTGGGTTGTGTGATGAGTAAGGATGGAAGCTTGGAGGGTGAAGTGCTTGAAAGGGTACAGCAGAGAAAGGTTCTTGGAATGCAGTGATAAGAAATAGGGAAGTGAGCATCTATCTGTCTATCTATATACCTAGGCTGCTTCCCCCAAGGAAAGGGAGGTAGCCGAGTCAGGACGACACACTCCCCATGGAGCATGGAAGTAAAAAAGTCGCTGCGTGATAGTATTGTGATACCAACTTTAACGTATGGAAGTGAAGCTTGGACCTTGTTGTAGGGACACAAGTCAAGTGTGAGAGCAGTGGAAATGAGTTATTTGAGAGGAGCTTGTGGAGTTACATGGAGAGACTGGCAAATGAGGAAGTGAAGGAGCGTTGTGGTGTGGATGTGGATGTGATAGAAAGCGTTAGGAGAAACACATTGAGATGGTTTGGCGATGTGGAGAGGATGGAGAGCGAGAGAGTAACGAGGAGTGTATGTGAGTGAGGTGGAGGGGAGGAGGGGAAGGGGGAGGCCGAAGATAAGATGGAGGGATGTAGTGGAAACTGGAGAGTTCTACTGTATGAGAGAGGAGTGTGTGAGCTGGCAGCAGGGCAGTGAAATGGAGGGGGACAGGGAGACATGGAGGCGATTTGTTTGCGCTCGCCCAGTACGGGATTAAGACGTCTGGCAATAGAGACCAACTTGCCTAGCCCCGGGATCCTATGCTCCTCATGGGGCAGCGCAGGCTTAGATGATAGCTGAATTTTTTATTATTATTATTATTATTATTATTATTTATTACTATTGTTGATGTCATTCTTATTGTTATTGTTGGTGTTCCTTCCTTCACTGTCCTTCCTTCCTTGTTCCTTCACTTCATTCCCCCCTTCCTTCTCTCTCCTATTCTTCCTCCTCCTTTCCTTCACTCTCCTGCCTTTCCTTCTTCATCCTTCACATGATTCCCCCTATCCTTCTCTCCTCCTATCCCTCTTCTCTCGTAATCCCTCCTTCTCCATTCCTTCACTCCTTCCTTTCCTTCTTCCTTCACTTGGTTCACCCCTTCCTTCTTTCATTATATCCTTCTTTCCTCTTCCTCTCTCCTTCTGCCTTCCTTGACTCTCCTTCCTTTCCTTCTTCATCCTTCACTTGGTCTCCCCCTTCCTTCACTCCTCCATTCCATCCTTCTCCCTTTCTTCCCTCATGCTGCCTCTCTCTCTCTCTCTCTCTCTCTCTCTCTCTCTCTCTCTCTCTCTCTCTCTCTCTCTCTCCTTCCCTTCCTTCACACTCCTTCACTTTCCTTCACCCCTAGAGCCATAAGCTTCTAAAAACATTCTTGGTCATGTCTCAAAATTTTCTTTCCCCCTCCCTCTCCACCCCTACCCCAAACAACACTATTTTTTATCATCAAAGGAAGGTGTGATTGTTAATATTGTTTTGGAGAGAGAGAGAGAGAGAGAGAGAGAGAGAATTTGGGGGACGGGGGGAGGGAGTTTCTGTGTGTGTGTGTGTGTGTGTGTGTGTGTGTGTGTGTGTTCATGGAAATTTCTAGCACACATTCTTTAATACAGGTTCCCCTTACTTTAGACAATGTTCTCAAGCATTAAAATATAAATAAAATAAATAAAGAGTCATTACACTTCCTCTCGTCCTCTGTCCCCTCCTTTCTCCTCTGTCCCCTCCTTTCTCCTCTGTCCCCTCCTTTCTCCTCTGTCCCCTCCCCTCTTCCTCTTTTACCCCCTCCTTCATTCCTTTCCTCTCCCTCCCCCCTTCCTTCTCCCCTCCCCACTACTCCTCTTGCTTCTCCGGGCACTTCCCCCCCCCCTCCTTTCTGCATTTCATTCCTCCTTACCATCCTTTCTTGCCTGTCCCCTCTGTCTGTCCCCTCTGTCTGTCCCCTCTGTCTGTCCCCTCTCTTCCTCCGCACCCCTCCACTTCACCCTCTTCTGCCCACTTCCCTCCCCCCTCTCCTACCTCCCCCTCCCATTCTGCTTTTCACCTCTCCTCCCTCAATTTTTTTTCTTCCTCTTTCCTACCTCTTCCCTTGTCTCTCCCTACCCAACCCCCTCTTCTTTTTCCTCTCCCCTCTTCTTCTTCCTCCCTCCCCTCTTCTTCTTCCTCCCTCCCCTCTTCTTCTTCCTCCCTCCCCTCTTCTTCTTCCTCCCTCCCCTCTTCTTCCTCCCTCCCCTCTTCTTCTTCCCCCCTCCCCTCTTCTTCCTCCTCCCTCCCCTCTTCTTCCTCCCTCCCCTCTTCTTCTTCCCCCCTCCCCTCTTCTTCTTCCCCCCTCCCCTCCTCTCCTTCCCCCCTCCCCTCTTCTCCTTCCCCCCTTCCCTCTTCTCCTTCCCCCCTTCCCTCTTCTCCCTCCCCCCTTCCCTCTTCTCCCTTCCTCCTCCCCTCTTTTCCTTTCCCCCTCCCCTCTTTTCCTTTCCTCCTCCCCTCTTCTCCCTTCCCTCTCCCCTCTTCTTCTTACCCCCTCCCCTCTTCTCCCTTCCCCCCTCCCCTCTTCTCCCTTCCCC
Source organism: Coenobita brevimanus (assembly GCF_032717465.1). Taxonomy (NCBI): domain Eukaryota; kingdom Metazoa; phylum Arthropoda; class Malacostraca; order Decapoda; family Coenobitidae; genus Coenobita; species Coenobita brevimanus. The sequence continues at coordinate 9,349,959 of NC_137069.1, read as the reverse complement.
CCTCCCCTCTTCTTCTTCCCCCCTCCCCTCTTCTCCCTTCCCCCCTCCCCTCTTCTCCCTTCCCCTTCCCCCATTCTCCCTTCCCCTTCCCCCATTCTCCCTTCCCCCTCCCCTCTTCTCCCTTTCCCCTTCCCTCTTCTCCCTTCCCCCTCCCCTCTTCTCCCTTCCCCCCTCCCCTCTTCTCCCTTCCCCCCTCCCCTCTTCTCCCTTCCCCATGGTCGTTTCATCCCCCCCTTTTGGTTTCAGTCTTTATGTTTCCCCGCCACCCTTCCCTTCTCCCCCATCTTCCTCTGCCCCCCTCTACATCACTCCCTCTCTCTCTTCTCCCTCATCTCCTCTCTTCCACCCTCTCTCTCTCTCCCCTTTTAGTCTTCTTCCCTCCTCCCTACCCATATTTCTCTCCCATCACTAATTCCCCTCCACTCTTCCCCTACCTCTCCCCTCTCCCCCTCCCATCTCTTCTCCACCCTTCCAGTCTTTCCCTCCGCTTCCCCTCCTTTCTTTTTTCCCTCTCCCTATTTTTTCTCCACTGCTGTTCTCGCCACCCCTCCATCCCCTCCCCTCCATCCCCTCTCCTCTATCCACTCCCCTCCATCCCCTCCCCTCTATCCACTCCCCTCTTCCCCCTCCCCTCTATCCAGTCCCCTCTTCCCCCTCCCCTCTCCTCCTCTCCCATCTGTTCTGTTTTCCTTCCCTTCCCTTCAACATTTTTTTCCACCTTTCCTTCCTTTTTACTGTTTTTGTCTCTCAGTCCCTTTCCTTCTGCCCCTTCCTTCCCTTCTCTCTCTCTCTCTCTCTCTCTCTCTCTCTCTCTCTCTCTCTCTCTCTCTTCATCCTTCCATCCTTTCCTCTCCATCTCCCCTACCTTCTCCCCCTTCCCCTCCCCCACTTTCCATTCTCTTCCACTCCGTCCCCCCATTCCTTTCTTTCCTCCCCATTCCTCTCATTCCCCCCATTCCTCTCTTTCCTCCCCATTCCTCTCTTTCCTCCCCATGCCTCTCTTGCCTCTCCATTCCTCTCCCCTCCATTCCTCTCTTTCCTCCCCATTCCTCTTTTTCCCCTCCATTCCTCTCTTTCCTCCCCATTCCTCTTTTTCCCCTCCATTCCTCTTTTTCCTCCCCATTCCTCTTTTTCCCCTCCATTCCTCTCTTTCCTCCCCATTCCTCTTTTTCCCTTCCATTCCTCTTTTTCCTCCCCATTCCTCTCTCCCCTTCCTTTCTTCAATCCCCCCATTTTTCCTCCCCATCCTGTTTCCCTCCATCATAATCCTCCTCTAAGTTTATCTCCCCCATCCTTGCTCTCATCCACCCCACTACTCTCACCCCAGTCCCTCCCCCACCATTACCCCCACCCTTCCTTCCTCCCCCTCACCCTCCCTCCACTCTCTCTCCAACCCCCTCCCTTCCCCCTATCCCTGCTCCTCCCTCACCCTCCCTCTCCCACCCTTCCTTCCATTCTCTTACAGTATCTCCCACCCTCTCCCCCCAGCCCCTCCTTTCACCCTGCCACCCCTCGCATCCTCCCTATCCCCCTCCCATCCTCCTATGCCCCTCCCGTGTTCCCCATCCCTCATCCTATCCCTGTTTCCCTCTCATCCTCCCCCTTTCCCCTCCTCCCTCCTTCTCTCCCATCCCTCTCTCCCCTCCCTCTCTCTCTCTCCCTTTCCTCTTCCCCCCTCCTGTCTCCCTCCCCTCCCCTCCCCTCCCGCCCCTCCCTCAGTCATGTCAGGCCAACAGATTGATCACCTTGCCTCAAAAACCCTGACTCACTTTCATCTTGATGATGAGGGAGATTGAGAGGGGGTTATAAGGTGGTGATGATGAGGATGATGATGATGAGGATGATGATGATGAGGATGATGATGATGACGATGATGATGATGATGATGACGATGATGATGATGATGATGATGGTTGTGGTGGTGGTGGTGGTGGTTGTGGTGGTAATAATGATGATGATGATGGTGGTGGTTGTGGTGGTGATGATAATGGTGATGATGATGATGATGATGATGACGATGATGATGATTGTGGTGGTTGTGATAAGAGTCGGGGTGGTAATGATGATGGTGGTGATGATGATGATGATAGTAATGATGGTGATGACGATGATAACGATGATGATGAAAGTGGTGGGGTAGGTGGTGGTGGTGGTGAAGATGATGATGTGGTTATGATTTTGATGGTGATGGTGGTGGTAATGATGATTGGTGGTGGGTGGCGATGATGATTATGGTGGTGGGTGGCGATGATGATGATGTAGTGGTGTTGGGGTGAAAATAATAATAATAATGGTGATGATGATGATGATGATGAGGAGGAGGAGGAGGAGGACAAGAAAACAACAAACAAACAAAAACAACAATCACAAGACAACTACAAATTCGCTAATCCATGAGACAAAAACAAGGAAAAACAAATGAAGGAAAGACAAGCAAAAAAAGAAACAAAGGCTGAATTATAAACGAAAGACAAAACAAACAAGAAACAAAAACAATCAAGACTAAAGCTCAAGCAAAAACAACAGAATCGGGAAAGATAAACAAGACAATTAGTAAAAAAACAAAAACAAGATCAAAACACTATACCTGACGAAACAAGAGAAACAAGCAAAACAACACAAACAAAACAATGGGACTGCAGCACAGATATAAACACACACACACACACACACACACACACACACACACACACACACACACACACACACACACACACACACACACACGCACACACACACACATTGTTCGTGTACTAATTGGAACAGACGTCGAGACTGTGTGAACAAGAGACAAGACTGAGGCAGGCTGTGGACATGTAGGGGATAAAAACTGACGTACACAGTATAGTCGTACATACATACATACATACATACCCTTACACACACAAGTACACTCCTACATACACACATACATACATACATACCCATACACACATACACGCATACATATATACATACATACCCTTACACACGTACAGTACATATACAGTACACATACCTACCCATACACACATACACACATGCCCCTATCACATACGCGTATACATACATACATGCATACCTTTACATACATACATATTGAGATGAAGTGTATGGGGACGTAGGGTGTAAAAATGCATATATGAGAGAGAGAGAGAGAGAGAGAGAGAGAGAGAGAGAGAGAGAGAGAAGGGGGGGAGAATGCATTGCGTAGTTGTAAGGAGGTATTTTTAGGTATCACAATGGTTCTGATTAAGTCTCTAGGGAATTCTCTCTCTCTCTCTCTCTCTCTCTCTCTCTCTCTCTCTCTCTCTCTCTCTCTCTCTCTCTCTCTCTCTCTCTTTAAAATGTCATTGTTCTGTCTCTCATCCACTTTATTCTCCTCTGAAGATGTGATTAGACAAAAGCGTTACGGATATTTTCGTCTTTCCTCTTCCATGAGAGAGAGAGAGAGAGAGAGAGAGAGAGAGAGAGAGAGAGAGAGGCCGATATTGGTATATCAAGAGTGAGGCTGACTCTCTTGCCTCACCGCAGGAGAGCAACGTTGTGGCTAGAATCTTGTGGAAAGTGGCCTGAGATATGTGTGTGTGTGTGTGTGTGTGAGAGAGAGAGAGAGAGAGAGAGAGAGAGAGAGAGAGAGAGAGAGATAATATTAGTGTCGGAAAGAAAACATGAAGGGAACTAGTAGAGAGGAGGAGGAAAATAATGGACGAGAAACGGAACTGTATTCAGGTACGGAGGTGACCTTCTATGGATTACAGCGATGCAGACCTCCCGCCCACACCAGCAGGCTTGTGTTGTGGACGAGGTGTTGTTCTGTTACTGTCACTTGCATCTGGAAAATTTCGTTTATTACTTAGTGCTTGCTACTTCGAATCATTTTTATTAGTTTTTTTGTTATTGTTGTAAGTGGGGGCGCTCACTATCCGCTCACCTGATGAAGTGCTGCTTTGGGTGTCTGCCCTTTCTTCTCTTCCATCCTTCATCTTCTGTCTTTCCTTCATTCTTTCCTCTTCTTTTTGCACACGGGTGACTTTACACTCCTTCTTCTGCCTTTCCTTGCTTCATTCTTTCCTCTTCCTTCTGCATATGGGTGACCCCACACTGAGTGACAAGCCAAATGGTTTCCTGTAAACCCGGAAACCGTTTACTACGCTGGGTGGTAACCATATAACCAGATTATGGAGCATGGTGGTTTAATGAGTAATTAAGGTGCTCCAATCGGACTGAGCCTGTGTAGGTTTATATCCAAGGGATTGTTGAGGTTTATTGCTCACATAATGCCACTCAGGGATGAGTGAGGCTGGTCATTTTCATCTTAAAAGTCAGGACCAACTTGCCTAGCCCTGGGTTCCTACGCTCTTCATGGGGCGACATAGGATTGGGTAATGGATGGATGGATATATTATTATTATTATTATTATTAATTATTATTACTACTACTGCTACTACTACTACTACTACTACTACTACTACTCGCCGAGAGGCTGCCTTTGGCGTTCTCTGCTCGACGTCAAGCCACTTCCTATCTTCAGAAATGAGTCATAACTCGGGAACCAGTGGCCCGATTGGCCTGGAAATTGTTTTATTCTTCAATTTAGAGCATTTAAACGGTACCTTGCTCTAACAAAAATTTGCGCTATATGTGCCGTTTTTGCTGTGTTACGGTAACAGACAAACAAACAAACAAACTAACAAACATACAGAAATCGGATCTTTATAATGTAGCTTATACTATACCATCATACTATACAGTTTTAGGAGTATAAGGAGGGAGGGAGGAGAGGCGAAAGAGTGATAATACAACAAACATGTCACTCTCGTCATGCTGGTAATTTCAACGCTGAATCAAGAACGAATCCATCCCCTGCCTAAAAGCAAATACTAAATTTGAAACAAAAGGCCAGAAATGAGTCATAACTCGGGAACCCGTGCCCGATTGGACTAGAAACTGTTTTATTCAAGTTATAACGTTTTAATAAAACCTTGCTCTAATCAAAATGGCGCTGCATTGCGCCATTTTTGCTGTGTTACGGTAACAAACCAACATACATACAGAAATTAGATCATTGTAATATAGGTTATTATTATTATTATTATTATTATTATTATTATTATTATTATTTTAGCGTTGAGCATATGATTGTTATACAGTATTGTGATTTTTCGAAACAAAACTCTGATCTAAAAAGAGATGGTTGCCTCCCTAACCTCTCTCTCTCTCTCTCTCTCTCTCTCTCTCTCTCTCTCTCTCTCTCTCTCTCTCTCTCTCTCTCTCCGGCATTCACCGTATATTTATGTAAAAATAGATTGGCAGACTGACAGACGAGAAACTGATGTTTGTGTGCGAGAGAGAGAGAGAGAGAGAGAGAGAGAGAGAGAGAGAGAGAGAGGAGAAAGAATTATTGTCGGAAAGAAAACGTGAAAGGAGGATAGTTGAGAGGAGGAGAAAGAAGAGGAGGAAGAGGTGGAGGAGGAAGAGGAGGGGGAGAAGGAGAAGGTGGGGGAGGAGGAGGAGGAGGAGGAAGAGAAAGATGACGATGACGATGATGATGATGATGATGATGAGGAGGAGGAGGAGGAGGTAGGGGAGCGAAAAAAGATGATGAGGGAGACAAAGGAAGAGGAGGGGAAAGAAAAAAAAGAGATAAAGATGAGAATGGAGGGGGGGAAGGGGGTGAGGGAAGAGTAAAGGATAACCACATGAAGAAGCGAAGAGGAGGAGGAGGAATGGAAAGAAGAGGAAAGGGAGGAAAAAGGTAGTGAGCAGAGGGAGAGACTGAATGAGATAAATGATCCAGACGAAGGGGGGTGGGGGAAGAGGTGAGGGGGAATGGAGGAGGGAAAAAAGAGGAAGAGAGAGAGATAGGAAAAAGGAGAAAAAGAGAGGAGGGGGAGTGAGGATGAAAGAAGGGGAAGAGAGAGAGGGAGGAGAGAGAGAGAGAGAGAGAGCATGAGAATGGAGGAAGGAAGAAAAAAGCTGGAGGAGGGAGGGAAGGAGAGAGAACCAGGATGCCCTCGAGGTGAAAACAGAAAATATCAACTCGAGGAAAGAGCCAAGCCAGGCCTTCACAACATCTTTTATTACTGGACATTTTTACTCGACGAAAAATTCTTTAAAAAAAGCCTTGCTATCATGCATCGAAAATAATCCATGTGTTTTAAAAAATCCAGTGAAAATATACAGAAAAAGTATCCACAAAATGTCCAAGAAAAAATCTCTAGAAAAAATGTCCAGAAGAATATACCAAAAAAAAACAGAGAAAATTATCCAGAAAAAATATCCGGAAAAAAATATCGAAAAAAATATACAAAAATTTACAGAAAATGTCCACAAAAAAATCCAGAAAATATCCAGAAAATGTGTATAAAAACGTCCAAAAATATATCCAGGAAAAATATCGAAAAATTAATAAAAAAATGTACAAAAGTATACATAAAATGTCCAGAAAAATATCCAGGAAAAATATCGAAAAAATGTGCAGAAGAAATATCGAAAAATACACAGAAAAATGTATAAAAATGCAGAGAATGTGCAGAGAAAATATCCTGAAAAATTTAGAAGAATATCTATAAAAATATCCAGAGAAATATCCAGGAAATGACCAGAAAATATCCAGAAAAATTTAAATAAAATGTCCAGAAAAGGGTCAAGAAAAAAAATCCAGAAAAATATCCAGTAATATCCAGAAAATATCCAGAAAAATATCCAGAAAATGTCCAGAAAAAAATTTAATTCGGAATGATGCCTTTAAAAATGTGATAAAAAATACTCCGACAACGAAAATATTCCCAGATTTTTATAAAGACAAAGTTGCATTAAGAAAATCAAGAAAATGTATGAAAATATCCAGAACAAACCTTGGAATGAATAAACAAAATATATAGATAAGAAAATAAAATTGAATCTCATACAATGAAAATATTCTTAAATATTAATCAAGGCAAAGATGTCCTAAGAAAATAATCAAGAGAATATCAGAAAAAATCCAAAACAAGCCTTTAAATTAATGAATAAACAAGTATATACAGTAAATAGATAAATAAAATAAGTAACTAAATAGGTTCAGTTCAGAGTAACGAAAATATTCCCCGTCTTCCAGAAAATAAAATCGTCTTAAGAAAAGCAACAAGAAAACTTATGGAAAAAACTGAGAAGAGACCTTCAGATTATTAAATAAATTATTAAAAATCCCAAGACAATGAAAATGATCCCTGTCTTAATAAAAACAAACTTTTTTTTAATTAAGCAGAATTATTAAGGGTATATGAGAAAGTGTAGATCAATAATAACACACACACACACACACACACACACACACACACACACACACACGAGAGAGAGAGAGAGAGAGAGAGAGAGAGAGAGAGAGATGACTTAAGAGAAAATAAAAATCAGCTCACGTAAAAAAAGAATAATAAAGTTTGTAGTATTCCTGCATCCATCAGTATTTATTTATTTTATTTATTTATTTTAACAACTAACTCTAAAGTAACTGAAGCCAAATTATTTCCTTCACACATACTTGATTTATCTCAGTTAAAATGATATACAGTAATGCTAAAATTATGAAAGAAAATTAAAAATCGAGCGAAACGTGCCCCCCCCCCCCAAAAAAAAAAAATCTATTCCAATAAGTTTAGTGAGAAGAAATGTGTAAATTAAATGGCTTAATTAATTCGAAAAAAGGTAATCAGCCAAGAATCATGTATATATAAAAATTTCCGTCGAAAAGGAACATACCCCGAAACAGCTAAAAGCATAATGTTTCATTTCTCACCCCATTCTTAGTTATCCTTGGAAAAATAAAAATATTGAGTTAATGGTAGCGGTAGTAATATGGTAGTAGTATAGTAGTAGTAGTAGTAGTAGTAGAAGCTTGTAGTAGTAGTAGTAGTAGTATTTCTAGTAGAAGATGATTGTAGTAGTACTAGTAGCTGTAATAATAATAATAATAATAATAATAATTACAATTATAATTATTATTTTACTTAATATTGACAAAACAAGAAAACTTCCCTCAAGGATGTGGGATGTTTTAATAATAATAATAATAATAATAATAATAAATGAGGATGATGTTTGATGACGATAATAAACGAAGAAGAACCGTAGTAGCATTAGAGAAAGAGTGAATGAGAACAAGAAAAATAGCAGATGAAGTGCCCACCATTCCGCTAGTCTCACACGGCACAGAAATACGAGATGGAGAGATGAATGTTTCCCGGGATGGAGATGAATATTTCTCGGGATGGAGATGAATATTTCTCGGGATGACGATGAATATTTCTCGGGATGGAGATGAATATTTCTCGGGATGGAGATGAATATTTCTCGGGATGGAGATGAATATTTCTCGGGATGGAGATGAATATTTCTCGGGATGGAGATGAATATTTCTCGGGATGGAGATGAATGTTTCTCGGCCAAGATTTGTACATTTCATACGAGGCTGACAGATGCTCTCTCTCCCACGGGCAAAAAGAGTTCTCAAGGCTTTTTCTGTGTCTTAACCCACGCCTTACGCAGTTTTATTGCTCTTGTTTTTATTAAAGAAGCTACCAGGGTTTTGTGTTTTTCAAGGGGAATAACTTGGTTTTATGTGAGTGTGGGTGTGGGTGTGGATACGGGTGTGGGTGTGGATGCGGGTGTGGGTGTGAGTGTGTGTGTGTGGGTGTGTGGGTATGGGCGTGGGTGTGGGTGTGGGTGTGTTGTTTTTCTTGATGTGGACATTACTTTTTCTTCTTTAAGTGTAAATGTTCTTCTTTCAGTCCTATTTTTTCCTCCTCCTTCTCCTTTTCCTCCTCCTCCTTTTCCTCCTTCTCCTCCGCCTCCTCCTTTTCCTCCTCCTCCTCATCATCATCATCATTATCATCATCATCATCATCATCATCATCATCATAAGAGATAAAATAGTTAATTATCTAGAAGAATTAAAGACTCGCAGCATGGATTCAGACATCGTCGTTCATGCTTAACTAAGTTGCTGGACTTCTTCCATGATGTTTACAAATCATACGATGACTCAAGAGCAGTAGATATAATTTACCTCGACTTTCAGAAAGCATTTGACACTGTCCCTCACAAGCGTCTCATGAATAAAATAGAAGCACATGGAATAAAAGGAAATACGCGGAAATGGTTACAAGACTGGCTTTCAAACCGAAAACAGCGAGTTGTTATAAACGGAAAGGAATCCAAATGGCGTAATGTGATCAGCGGCGTTCCCCAAGGCTCAGTACTTGGACCGATACTTTTTATTATCTATATAAATGATATTGATGAGGGTCTAAATTGTAAAGTATCCAAATTTGCAGATGATACTAAAATAACCAGTAAAGTCACTTCAAAATTACAGTGGCAGGAGTTACAAAATGACCTTAATACTTTAGCAAGCTGGGCAGGAAAATGGCAAATGAAATTCAACACAGAAAAATGTAAAGTACTTCATATTGGAAGTAACAACGTCCATGCGAACTGCAACATGAACAATATCCAGTTATCAAGTACAGACAGTGAAAAGGATCTTGGTGTTATAATATCAAATGACCTAAAACCAAGTAAGCAGTGCACCGATGTGGTTAAAATTGCAAACAAGCTGGTGGGTTTTACTGGAAGAACTTTCGAGTTTAAATCTGAAAAAGTCATACTTGCCTTGTACAACTCACTAGTGCGCCCCCATCTTGAGTATTGTGTGCAATTCTGGTCTCCATACTACGGAAAGGACATTGAAAAATTAGAGAAAATTCAGCAAAGAATCACAAAAATGATACCACGACTTAGAAACAAACCATATGAGGAACGCCTTGAAGAACTTGAATTAGTTAGCCTAACGAAGCGCAGGTTAAGAGGGGACCTTATTGAAGTTTTCAAAATCCTGAAAGGATATGACAACTTAGACATGAATAAATATTTTGATATAGACCAGTCGAGTCAAACCAGAAGTAATGCCTGCAAAATTATGGGAAAGCGTTTCCAATCCCATGAAGTAAAATACTTCTTCTTTAACAGAGTTGTAAATATCTGGAACAGATTACCCTCAGATACCGTGAACAGTATCTCAATTGAGACATTCAAAAACAAAATAGACAATTATTTGCACGAGAATCCTCAGCTGACTCTTTTTCTGTCCGAATAACTTTCTTTTATAGCTATGGTACATGTAAGTTCATTCCCCCTTTGCCTACAAGACACCCTGTAAACAACATACCCGTACATAGTGTCGCATCACGTCATTATACATTTTTCAATTTATTCAATGCAAATAAAGTAATATAAGCACAGATTAGGATCTGTACAGATAACCCTGAGTTAACGGTCACTACTCTTACTTTCGACCTGTGATGGGCTGTGGATCACTGAGGGTCTCTGTTAGTCAAGTGACCACCATCGGGATTTTTTTTAATGTACCAGGGGTCACTGCTTCAGGATGAAACTTGTGTACTTGTCCCACATGGGAGAGTTCCTTGTCTCAGTGGAGTGAATGAAGCTAGGGCCTGATTGACTGCTGCCTACCTAAAAAGCGCCAGACAAGGCTGCTGCACCACCCCTAAACATCCACTCTGTGCATTGCACATCCACACTGAGCACCTTGCAGCCCCCCTGTACCTAAGACACCCGTCATATATAATTTTCAATCTCCCCAGTGCAAAGAAAGCAATATAAGCACAGATTAGGATCTGCACAGATAACCCTGAGTTAATGATCACTACTCTCACTTTCGACCTGTGATGGGCTGTGGATCACTGAGGGTCCCTGTTAGTCAAGTGACCACCATCGGGATTTTTTTAACCCCTTAACCGCGGGGCGTCACTTTCGTGACGCTTGGGAGCAAGGGATCATACCGTGGGGCGTCGCTTTTGTGATTCTGTGTTATTTTGAATTCACCCGGGCTTCCAAGTGGGGGCTTGTATCATCTATCAGTACTGACAATGTCCAACACTAGTCAGCACTCCTAATCTCATCTGTACTCCCATCCATTGTTGACAATTTAGCCATTTCTCCCCGTTCTTGACTCCCCTCCCTACCCCCCCTCCATTACCCTATCCTCTCGCTTGCCCGGCCATGCTACGCTAAGTAAATCTTCCCTGGAATTTTTCACTGATTTCATCCATTGAAATAAGCCCTATGTCGTATTCTTATACCAAATAATATATACAAGTAAGAAATCAGGTAAGTGAGAGTGCCATACACCTGGAATTGGCTAATTATCACCTGACAACACCTCACGTGCACTCGTTCGCTAATTTTCGCTGTTTTTTTCCCCTTGAAATATGCCGTATATTCTATTTTCGTAATAATTATACATGTAAGGAGGGAAGGGAGAAGCCTAAGTGATATTTACATTCACCTGGAACTACCTAATTTATAATGTATTGTCTAGATTTCCTGCCAATCATGTCAGTGCTACACAAAGCTGTTTCAAGATTTAACATTGGTAGCTCTGATTATATATCTCCTAAGTAGGCCTCTAATCTATTTTCGTAATAAATATACATGTAAGGAGGGAAGGGAGAAGCCTAAGTGATATTTACATTCACCTGGAACTACCAAATTTATAATGTATTGTCTAGATTTCCTGCCAATCATATCAGTGCTAGACTTAGCTGTTTCAAGAAGTAATATTGGTAACTCTGAATAACCCCTAAACAGGCCTCCAGGCTGGCTGGCCCTGCGTTATCAGTGTACTCTCATCTTCCGAAGTGAGAGGACGTATGTTTCATCTTGCTGACTTCAAGGCCTTTTTTCACCCCCATGCAAATGGCTCTGTGACCTTTACCCCCTACTAAACCTCGTGTGGAAAGAGGTAAAGGGCTGACAATTGATAAAAGAGTGACTACGATCTTTCTATTGAGTAAAACAGTGCAAGTGGAATTGTAAATAATGTGTAAATAATGTGTAAACAGCAAGTGAAAGTAATGAATGTAAATATACGTGAACAATGGAAAATAGTTTTATAAGTTATTTCAAGTGACAGTGCACAACACAGTGTAAATAAAATAGAAATGTAAATAACGTAAATAAAATAGAGAACGTAAATAGAAATGTAAATGAGTAGTAGTATAAGAATACGAGTATATACCCTAGGAGTAATGAAAGTGAAAGTTTCACTCTAGCATGTCTGAATGCTATGAGTTATGAGAGTGAAGATGAAAGTGACATTCACTCTCAATGCCAGTATACAGGACGAGAAAGTGAATGCTACGTATTTTACTGAAAGAAATTGAATCCCTACAGTGACAATAAACTAATACTACTGAAGGAAACTTATGGATAAAGACTGTAGATATATATAAGTGTTATATAGTAATAGAAATATAAAGTGTGAGGGGTTTTATGAATAATAAATGACAGACTACCAAGAGCGAACTAGTGCCAGTGTGACGATCAGACGCGCTCGTAATTTCCATTGCTTTCACAGTGTTTTTTTTTTTTGAGTATGGATCCCAAACTACTTGAAAATTGTAGAACAGTGTTTATAGTGTTTGTATCTGGCTGTGGTAATCATATTACGGGTTGTCGGGAAGTGTAAAGTGGAGACTTCGTTACCCTACTTCAGAGATCTCCACAAGTCCTACGGTAACCGACGAAGGCTCAACAATCATTCCAGGAGAAAGCTGAAGGTATGTGCCATAAGCATATGTAATTTTATTATTCTAGGACTAATAACTGATTTTTGGCAAATATTTTTTGAGAGTCTGTCGGAGCCCAAATAACCCCGCGGCACACGCAAGTCATTGGTAAACAAGCCCGCGGTGTAGGGGTTAATGTACCAGGGGTCACTGCTTCAGGAGGAAACTTGTGTACTTGTCCCACATGGGAGAGTTCCTTGTCTCAGTGGAGTGATCGGAGCTACGGCCTGATTGACTGCTGCCTACCTCAAAAGCGCTAGGCAAGGCTGCCGCACCACCCCTAAACATCCACACTGTGCAGTGTGTAGTTTCCACGTCATGTTTTTCCATGCTGCATGGTGGTTTTTCTCACTTTTTCCTGGAGGGTTTGGTGGTGGGGGTAGCCTTCTTGCTTTACTATCCTTATCCTTCAGCATGTAGAGTTAGATCTTGTAGTCATAGTTTTCTCTGTAACAAGCGGTCTTGAAAGGACCATAAGGTCTGTTGCTGTTTGCTTTCCTATGTAATCCTATGTAATCCTCTTCACTGGATAGATATTCTTGTGAGGTCAGTAGGCTCCTTAACCCCTTTTCTTAGCCCTCTCAAGATCCTTATATAACTAGTAATTATTCCCTAACACCTTTTCACAAGCGATTTATTTGCTTATTACACCTTACGATCCTCTTCAGTGTTACTTAAATCCTTCCAATATCACCCTACTCTGGTTAAATAATGTACAAGACTATATTAACCATCCATATCCAAAACTAATTCGGTAAGGAAGAGGTGTAAGGGAGCTTCCTCAATCAGCAAACTCTCTAGCCCGTATTCTCGTCGGTTGAGGTAGCTCCCTAACACCCTTTTCTAAGCGATTTATTACATCTGTGTTACATGAATCCTTCCAATATCGCCTGTTCCTTGCGCTTCCATTGTACTCTCTCTCTCTCTCTCTCTCTCAATTTTTGTCATTTTTCTAATATTTCTCTCTCTCTCTCTCTCTCTCTCTCTCTCTCTCTCTCTCTCTCTCTCTCTCTCTCTCTCTCAATTTTTGTCATTTTTGTAATATTTCTCTCTCTCTCTCTCTCTCTCTCTCTCTCTCTCTCTCTCTCTCTCTCTCTCTCTCTCTCTCTCTCTCTCTCTCTCTCAATTTTTGTCATTTTTGTAATATTTCTCTCTCTCTCTCTCTCTCTCTCTCTCTCTCTCTCTCTCTCTCTCTCTCTCTCTCTCTCTCGTGGGTTGACAAAGATGGAATGAAACCTAGTTTTACAATCCTCCATGAATCCTCTATTTATTTATTTATTTATTTATTTAATCTGTTTATTTTAGCGTTGTTTTTGGAAAGAATAAGTTTTGTAGTTTTTCGGTTACTAACCTAGTGGATAAGAGAGCAGTAAAAAAAATGAGTTATGTTACTTTTATGCATTATACATTTAT
>NC_137069.1:9328434-9333434 GCF_032717465.1 Coenobita brevimanus | reverse complement strand
GGTTTGGGAGGACGGATGGGACTGGAATGTATTGTTGTGATGAGGAGGGGTAGGTTGAGATGGGATTTATTGATGTTTTGATGAGGGGTAGATTGAGATGGTTTGGGAGGAAGGATGGGACTGGAGTGTATTGGTTTTGTGATGAGGAGGGGTAGATGGAGATGGTTTTGGAGAAAAGATGGGACTGGAGTGTATTGATATTTTGATGAGGGGTAGATTGAGATAGTTTAGAAGGAAAGATGGGACTGGAGTGTGTGTTGTGATGAGGATGGGTAGATATAGATGGTTTGGGAGGAAGGATGGGACTGGAATGCACTGGTGTTCTGATGAGGAGAGGTAGATTGAGATGGTTTGGGCATGTGGAGAGGATGGAGGAGACTGGGGTGCGGAAAGTTAGAAGTGTGAACGTCGGGGGTGTAAGGTTGCGAGAGGCAGACCGAAAAAGTCCTGAGACGAGGTCATAGAGTGTGACCTCAGGGATGAGGGACTGATAGAAAGGCTGCCAGAGATCGAGCAGCGTGGTGGTGCTTTGATAAACAGGACGATACGAACGAATTGAAAGACAACGCAAATTCATCTCCTACAGAACCGTGATAAAAAAGAAATAATTTTGCCTGTCTTTAAATCAGTTTCCTTCTCTGTTGGTCGTCTTCATTAACTTCAGGATATTTTTCAGATGTTTCAGCGCCAAGGCATCTCTCTCGCTCTACATAATCCACTTACACGGATCGCAGGAACTTTCTCTTACTTTTTTTCAAATCACCTTCACTCAACTTTTGCGATATGACTCCCCCCTCCCCCCCACCCCTCCTAAGCCCTCCCAGCCTTTCTTCATTCTCCCACCCCTCCTTCACCCCCTCCACCCTTCCTTCACCCCCACCCTTCCTTCACCCCCACCCTTCCTTCACCCCCACCCTTCCTTCTCCCCCACCCTTCCTTCACCCTCCCACCTCTCCTTCACGCTCCCATCTTTCCTTCACCCTCCCACTCTTCCTTCACCCCACCCTTCCTTCACCCTCCCATCCTTCCTTCACCCTCCCATCCTTCCTTCACCCTCCCATCCTTCCTTCACCCCCATCCTTCCTTCTCCCCCACCCTTCCTTCCTTCACCCCCACCCTTCCTTCAACCCCACCCTTCCTTCACCCCACCCTTCCTTCAACCCCACCCTTCCTTCACCCTCCCATCCTTCCTTCATCCTCCCATCCTTCCTTCACCCTCCCATCCTTCCTTCACCCTCCCATCCTTCCTTCACGCCCACCCTTCCTTCACGCCCACCCTTCCTTCAACCCCACCCTTCCTTCAACCCTCACCCTTCCTTCGCCCCCACCCTTTTTTCACCCCCACCCTTTTTTCACCCCCACCCTTCCTTCACACCCTTCCACCCTTCCCTCACCCTCTGGACCAGTCTCCCAACCATACCACGTTTCACGGTCAGATTACACTCTATGAAGCTGAAAAAAAACGTCTGAAAAAGTCTAGATTCTTGAAAAAAAAAACCTAAGTAATCAGATTTCCTCTCAACTTAGCGGTTTCTTCCACCCTCTTCCCTCCCCTCCTTACGCCTCTCCTACCAACAGTACACCACATGCAAAATTTTCTGTCTCACTTTCACGAAAAAAAAAAAAAAAAAAAAAATCGTCTGCAAAATCGTCTGAAAAACAGTGGAAAAGTCTTGAAAAAAAGTCTAGAAATCGTCTGGAAAACCGTCTGAAAACCGCCTGGAAAACTGGAATAATCTCGAGAAAACGTTTGAAACCCGTCTGGAAAAACCGTCTGAAAACACCGTCTGAAAAACCGTCTGGAAAAACGCCTGGATTCTGTTAAAGCAAAGAACTGGCAACCCCACCCCTCGCCCCGCATGCGTCTTATCACAGTCTCACGGTCAGATTACACTTCATGACGCTGGTAAAACCGTTTGGAAAAATCGTCTGGATATTGGAAAAAGCGTCTGGGATTCAGATCTTCTCCCACCTTAACGATTTCTTTCCATCCCTCCAATACGATTTTCACAGCTACACTGCCATATTCCAGGATTTTCTCTCACTAGAAAAACCGTCTGGAAAAAGCGTCTGGATTCTGGGTAAAGCTCCAACACGTTTAAATTTTCTCAGTGTTTCAGTTTTGCGATTGTTACTGTATATTCTAGCATCTCTCTCTCTCTCTCTCTCTCTCTCTCTCTCTCTCTCTCTCTCTCTCTCCCCCTCTCTCTCTCTCTCTCTCTCTCCTCTAGCCAAAGTTAATTTAAGTTGACGAAACTAGGAAATGTATGCTTCTTGAATCACACTTGTTACGCTGGAGCGAGAGAGAGAGAGAGAGAGAGAGAGAGAGAGAGAGAGAGAGAGAGAGAGAGAGAAAAAAAAACCGTCTGGATTTTGGAAAAGTTCGGCACGTAGACCTCACCTCGAAAAATCTTCAAAAACAAACCCTTTTTAATTCACAAACACGAGGATAAATTTTCTTCCCAAATCACATCAGTCACGCTGGAAAAATCGTCTGAACAAAGCGTCTGAATTTAGTTAATGGCTCTTTGCTCACCTTGTTTTTTTTTTTCTGAGGACGCATTTCCACCCCTGTCTAAAAGACCATAAACAAGTCTACAGAAATGAATCCTAAATCACACATGGCGCTGGAAAAACCGTCTGAAAAAGCGTCTAGATTCTTAAAGTGAGACGTAGACCATGAGTTGAAAAATACATACCTTTTTTTTTCTCTGTCACAAACACGAGGATAAATATGCTTCCTAAATCACTCATGGAGCTGGAAAAACCGTCTGAAAAAGCGTCTGGATTCTGTTAAAGTGAGAGATGTAGAGTATTAACTAATAAATACATACACCTTTTTTCTTTATCACAAGCACGAGCATAAATATGCTTCCTAAATCACATGTCACGCTAGAAAACCGTCTGAAAAAGCGTCTGGACTCTGTTAAAGTGAGAGACGTAGACCATGAACTGCAAAATATACATCTTTTTTGTTTTTTCTATATCACAAACACAAGGATAACTATGCCCCTTAATCACATGTCACGCTGGAAAAACCGTCTGGAAAAAAGCGTCTGAATTCTGTTAATGGTTCTTTGCTCACCACTGGGAGTTTTCTGAAGACTTCGTGAACTTTAAAGCACGAATTTTTTTCCTCCCCTCGCCAAAAATTAAGTCACGTTAACTTCACAGACATCACAGCACAGGCAAAAAAAAAAAATCGTCTGAAAAAAGGGTCTGGATCCTACAGCGAGGGATGGTTCACAATATACCGTCTAGTTTTCCAGTTTAAGAAAAACCATCCCGAAAAACGTTAGAATTCCCTTAATGTTCTTAGCAGACGTTGGCGACGCGAACTTAAAAAAAAAAAAAAAAAAAAAAAAAGGGTTTTCCCTCCCCTCGTCGCCAAAGTTAAACGTCTTTTGAGTCCACAAACACGAGTATAAATATGCTTCCTAAATCACATCTTCTCTTCCTCCACCCACCAAACTCCGCCCTCGTAAAGAGTATTAACTGTAAAAAAAAGAAAGAAAGAAAAAGTATCTCCCGCCCCCCCCCCTTTTTTTTTTTTTTTATCTTTCAGGGACACATCATCGTGTCAGCGGGTTTATTCACTCTCCTTGACAAAGTTTATATATATATATATATATATATATATATATATATATATATATATATATATATATATATATATATATATATATATATATATATATATATATATATATGTAATCATCGCCTTCCTCGTGATAATCCGTAGGAGTATTCATTTCTTCCCCAAATAAAGCATTGTCATCATCATCATCATATTTTAATCCAGTAGGAATAGGTTACTTCTTGGCGTCTTTTTCATGGCAGTACACAGTGCTTGCGTTATTAGACTATACTTGACTAGCAGGGGTACCCGGAGTTGCCCGGGTAAAACCCTATGCTCGTGCATACCGGTATTCCCTGGAACCCTGGATGGCCACTTGTGGAAGAAGACCACCGCGGTTCCATTTTGCTCGTTGAACCTATGTTCCTTATATTTCGGTTATTATCGTGGAGGCGCTCACCATCCACTCACTCGATGTAGTGCTGCTTTCGGGTGCCTGCAATTTCCTCCCTTCCTTCCTTCCATCTTTTCTCTTCTGTCATTCTTTCCTTCATTCTTTCCTCTTCCTTCTGTCTACGGGTGACTCTACACTGAGTGACAAGCCAAATGGTTTCCTGTACACCAGGAAACCATTTACTATGCTAGGTGGTAACCATATAACCAGTTTATGGCGCCTGGTGGTTTAGTGGCCAATTAAGGCGCTCCAGTCGGATTGAGCCGTTGCAGGTTTATATCCAAGGGGAAGTTGGGGTTTATTGCTCTCGTAATGCCACTCAGGGATGAGTGAGGCTGGTCACTCACATCTTAAATGTCAGTACCAACTTGCTACGCTGCTCTTGGGGCAATACTGGGTTAGATGATGGATGGATGGATTATTATTATTATTATTATTATTATTATTATTATTATTATTATTATTACTATTACTATTACTATTATTATTACTATTATTATTATTATTACTATTACTATTATTATTACTATTATTATTATTATTAATCCTCCTCCTCGTTCTCATCCTTTCTCTCTCCTTCTTCCTCTTCATATCCACTCCTTTTTCTTCTCCTTCATCTCTCTTCAAGCTTCATACTTTCAGCATAGTTTTCCTTCATCCAGATTTAATGCATCCATTTCCCTCGCGTGGTCGACATTCTTGCAACTTTTGCATCTTGCACCCCATAAGTAAATCCCAACTGCATACTCTCTCTCTCTCTCTCTCTCTCTCTCTCTCTCTCTCTCTCTCTCTCTCTCTCTCTCTCTCTCTCTCTCTCTCGCCGTGGACTCTGCCACGAAACTCTTTCTCCCTCAACTCTACTGCCTCTTGACTGACTCTGACCGCTGACTGAACCTGAGAAAAATGGACAAATTAAACTGGAAACTGACTGACCAAAACATGACTGAACTGAGAAATGACTGAAATTAA
>NC_137069.1:9290934-9325934 GCF_032717465.1 Coenobita brevimanus | reverse complement strand
TACGTCAGCCGGCTATGTTTTGTGTTCAAGCCGTACTGGGAGGTTATATCATAGGGCTGGCCATCTATTGGAGAGAGAGAGAGAGAGAGAGAGAGAGAGACAGACAGACAGACAGACAGAGACAGACAGACAGACAGACAGACAGAGACAGAGACAGATGGTTGGTACATACATAAGTACACATTACATACATACGTACTCACAGACGTGCATGGGTGGATAGATAGATGGAGAGAGCGACTGATAGACAGACAGACAGGCAAGCAGACAGGCAGTGATATTTACTCCATCCCTATCTTTTCCTGCCTTCTCTACTTCATTCTTTCCTTCCTTCCCTCCCTACTTCATTCTTTCCTTCCTTCCCTCCCTACATCATTCTTTCCTTCCTTCCTTCCCTACTTCATTCTTTCCTTCCTTCCTTCCCTACATCATTCTTTCCTTCCTTCCTTCTCTACTTCATTCTTTCCTTCCTTCCTTCCCTACATCATTCTTTCCTTCCTTCCCTACTTCATTCTTTCCTTCCTTCCTTCCCTACTTCATCCTTCCTTCCTTCTCTGCTTCATTCTTTCCTTCCTTCCTTCCCCACTTCATTCTTTCCTTCCTTCCCTACATCATTCTTTCCTTCCTTCCTTCTCTACTTCATTTTCCTTCCTTCCTTCCCTACTTCATTCTTTCCTTCCATCCTTCCCTACTTCATTCTTTCCTTTCCCCCCCTTCCTACTTCATTCTTTCCTTCCTTCCCTACTTCATTCTTTCCTTCCCTCCTTCATTCTTTCCTTCCCTCCTTCATTCTTTCCTTCCTTCCTTCCCTACTTCATTCTTTCCTTCCTTCCTTCCCTACTTCATTCTTTCCTTCCTTCCTTCATTCATTCTTTCTTTCCTTCCTTCCTTACTTCATTCTTTCCTTCCTTCCTTCCCCACTTCCTTCCTTCCTTCCTTCCTTCCCTACTTCATTCTTTCCTTCCTTCCTTCCTTACTTCATTCTTTCCTTCCTTCCTTCCCCACTTCCTTCCTTACTTCATTCTTTCCTTCCTTCCTTCCCCACTTCCTTCCTTCCTTCCCCACTTCCTTCCTTCCTTCCTTCCTTCCCTACTTCATTCTTTCCTTCCTTCCTTCCATGCGTACGTATTTACTTAATTTCTTCCTTCTTTTTAATCATTATTCCTTCCTTCCATCCTTCATTCATTCATTCATTCCCCTCTTGCCTTCCTTCCTTCTTCCTTCTTTCCTTCCTTCTTTTCATACTTCCTTCTTTTCTTACTTCCTTCTTTTCTTCCTCCCTCCCTCCCTCCCTCCCTCCCTCCCTCTGCCTGATTCGAATAATTTTGTAGGGGATGTGTATGACAAAAATGTGACCGTTTATTTTAACTCACTGACAGGAGAGCCGCCGAAATTCCTCTTCAATACTCCTTTCACTCCAACTTGGCCCAGATGTTCGTCCCATGGCAGCTTATTTCACGTAGCTCAGTGGCGGAGACAGTACTACCGCTCTACCTCCTCTCTATAGCACTTCTTCGCGACTAGCATTATAATCTGGTGTCGGTCTGTTTCTACAAAGCAGCATTCAAGATGGAGAGAGGAAAATTTTAGGCCATGTTAGAGTGAAAAGAGTATAGGAGATAAAAGTGAAGGTGTTTATTGTGATTCTTATGCTCGACTCTCCATACCGTAGCACTTCTTCGTGACTGGCATCATAAACTAATGTCAATCTATTTCTACAAATCAGCACTCACGATGGAGAGATGAAAATTTTAGGCCAAGTTAGACTGAAAAGGGTATAGTAGATAAAGTGAAGGGGTTTAGTGTGTTTTTATGGCTGAGTGGTGGAGTTAGGATTCCAAGAGGTTGATTGTTTAGTGGGTGTGTGGCCCACTTAATAATTATGCTTGATGTTGATTGTTTTCCCTGTTAGGTTGTTTCTTGTGCTCATGTGTGTGTGTGTGTGTGTGTGTGTGTGTGTGTGTGTGTGTGTGTGTGTGTGTGTGTGTGTGTGTGTGTGTGTGTTTCCCTCTTTTTTTTTTTAGTTTTACCTGTTTCTTTTTCTAGTCTTACTTCGTTCACTAGTCTCATAATTTTTTGTTCATTTTTTCTTTATTCTCGTTTGCATTATCCATCAATTTTTATTCTCATCTATTATTCCCAACCGTTATTCCCAACTATTATTCCCAACTGTTATTCGGAGATGACAGTTCATTTTTTTGGTTAAAAATGGAATTATGCGTCAATCTACATGAAACTTTACTGGATAATAGCTATGATACCTGCTTAAACGTGTAGAAAGTTTCAGGACGATACATGAAGTAAAGAAAAAAATATTCAATAAAATCTTAATATATTTAACCTAACTTTCACTGACTACTGCTCCTAAGTGAGTAAACATATAATCATTTTAAAAATATCAGTGATTGAATTAATCATTTACAAATACAGCTCAGGGATTAGTTTAGCTATTATCCCGTAAAATTTCATGTAAATTGATGCATAATTTCATTTTCAACCAAAAAAATGAACTGTCTCCCCTTACGTATTATTATCAACTATTATTCCCAACTATTGTTCTCCTGTTAAGTATGCTAGTGGTGTATTTAAGTCGTGGATTAATGTTGTATGATATGGTTTTATGGAGCCTTAGTTAATATTAAAATATGAGAGAGCAGAATGGGATAGTGTGCAAAATGAATCGACTAGGAAGAGGTGCTTGAAGGGAGGAAGGAAAGGGGAAAGATGTGAAGGAGGAAGGAAAATAGGAAAGAAAGACGTAAAGAAGGAATGAAGAATGTAAAGAAGGAAGGAGAGATATAAAGAAGGAAGGAAGGAAAGAGGAAAGCTGTAAAGATTGTAAGGAAGAAGGAAAAATTATAAGAAGGAAGGAAGGAAGGAAGGAAAAATGTAAAGAAGGAAGGAAGGAACGAAGGATGTAAGGAAGGAAAGAAGGAAGGACGGAAGGAGGAAGAATCAGATGAAAGGAAGGAAGGAGGAAGAACTAGATAAAGGCAGGAGAGGGGCTTAACAACAGCTTCCTGGGAGAATGAGAGAGGAGGGGAAATTATTTTGTGTGGGGAGGTGAAGATGTTGGGAAATATATTTGTGTATATGAGAGAATGTTTGTCTGTCTGTCCTCAATGGAAATCGTGGTGGGTGCATATAGAACTCTCTAAACAGCTTTGGCAGGTCCAGCTTTTTACGGCGAATTTAAATATGTACGTTATAGTTGCTAAAGCGGCGCCCGTGATGGACGAGATTTGAACTAATTAGAAATGATCAGGTCAGCGTGGTGGAAACATGATAGCCTGTTACCGTAGAGTTTTTAAAATAGTTTGTACAACCATGTCATTACTATAATCTAATATACTAGAGCACTAGCCGTGTGTGTGTGTGTGGGTGTGTGTGTGTGTGTGTGTGTGTGTGTGTTTTGGGCAGCCGAAACTACACATTCAAATCGCACCAGAATTGGCACAAAAATCGCAAAAAATTTCGATTGAAAAACTTTTACTATATTTAATGAGCAATCACATTTTGACCAAAAAACGCCGCTCCCGACGCCCGGCATAGGATCTCCATAGAATTTTTTGCCCATAGCTACAACTAAAATATACTATAGCAGTAGCAGTGTGTGTGTGTATTTCGGACTTGCGTTTGGACAAATTGGGTTCCATTCCTGAAGCTGCAAATAACACGATCAGTTGGTTAGCTGTAAAAAATTCAAGTGACAATGTTACACTTGGCTTACCGTAATGATCGCAATGCGTGCACAAAGTGCGAGGAAACGAGTGCGAAGCACGAGAAAGCGAGCGCTCAGCGCGAGAGCCCTCCGCAGGAGCAAGTGCAAGGGGCCCGAAGGGCCAACGAACATTGTATCAACACAGTGGATCAGACGGACGGACGGACTGGTGGAGTTGCCAGGGCGGTTGAGGTTGGGTTGTGATAGGTAGTGGGTGGGTGGGTAGTGGAAAAGCAAGTCCATGGTAGGAATAGGTCAGTTAGGGAAATGGGTCCAGGGAGAAACGGGTTCAGTGGGTATAATGGAACCCCAGGGGTCTTCTCCCACAGGGTAGTGGTCATCCAGGGTCCCAGGCAATGCCGGTATGCACGATCGTAGGGTTTTACCCGGGCAACTCCGGGTGTCCCTGCTAGTGATAGATAAATACGTAATGGGTAAATAGGTAATGGATAAACAGGTAAATAGTAGGTAATAGGAACTTGCTAGAAGATAAACTGGTAAAGATAATTGACAAAGTAAGTAAAAGGAAGTCTGTATCCTAATTGATACAGTATACGTAAGCAGGTAATAGACAGGTAGGTAACAGGAAGTAGGTAATAGATAAACAGGCCAATAGACATTAGGAAGGTTATAATAAAAAGGTAAATTGAAAGGCAAATTGGTAATAGGAAGTAGGTAATAGATAAATAAGAAATAGACGGGGAGGCAGAGGATAGAAAAAATATAGGCTTCCAACAGCTTGCCTGGAGAGAGAGAGAGAGAGAGAGAGAGAGAGAGAGAGAATAATTTTTGGCGGGAGAATTTAACTGGTCATTTAAATGGCGATTTATGCCCCAGTCACACTGCAGGTACGACCTGTCGCAAACCTGAAAATCGCGAAACCAGTCCCCGACCATGGAGGTCTCTGAGCAGTCGTGCCACCGATCGGCTACCGGTGGTCGTCCAGTGTTCATCCAGCGTCCGTCCAGTGGGTGGCCGAATGGCGACCAGGGCCAGGTACACACAGGTCAAAACACCGACGGGTGGCCAGCCGGTCGTCGGCAGGCCACCGACAAACGGCAGCCGATCCGCGTCCTGTCGCAGTTTAGACCGCAACCTCATGCAGCGGTCTAGGTCGCCACTAGACCGACACCGGTCGCGGATTGGCCGGTGGCTGGTCTCGGTCCAGCCCACCACCTGTCACTCGACCAATCACCAGCTGGACAGTGGCCGGACTTCAACCACCACCCTGGACAGGAAGCTTGTGAACAGCGGCCGCCGCAGTCCAGTCGTCGCCTTGACAGAGTGCGGACGGCCACTGCACAGAGCAGGCGGCGACCGGCCTCCGTCCGGATGGCAACCACCGATTAAAAATCAGGTGTCGCCGACCAGTCGCAGTCCGTAAGCCGGCCAGACTCAGTCCAGCCACCCATCAGGCGGCTTCCATGCCACGACATCGGTGGTCGCGGGGAGGTTTTTCGTGCAACACGAAAAACCTCGCGACGAGTTTTTGGTCGCCATGATGGCCTGCAGCTAGACCGAGACATGTGAAGACCGGTCGTAAACCTCACCAAAACCACCCACGACTTGCAGGTCGCGGGTGGTTTGCGATAAGTCATACCTGCAGTGTGACTGGGGCCTTAGACTTGAATACCCAACCATGAAGGAGGGGGGAGGGTGAAGAGAAGGAGGAGCAGGGGGAGGGGGAGGCGGAGGGGTAGATGGAAGAAGGTAGATTCAGAAGAGATCAAGTGGGAGTGAAAGTGTGGGGAGGGATTGAGGGAGTTAGGGATGGAAGGAAGGTGGAAGGTAGGGATGGAAGGAGGGAAGAGGAAGGAATGCACGCAATGGAGAAGTAAGAGGAGGAGGAGGAGGTAAGGGGAAGGAGGAAAGGGGATGATGATGGAGGGAAGGAGGGAGGGGGGAGAGGAGAGGAGCAGGGATGGACGGGAGGGAGGGATGTAGGAAAGAGGGAGAGATTAGGAAAAATGTTGATCTTCAATAAGTCCGTTTGAATAACCGAGGAACAGAGTCTGTTCTTGTTAATGTACTGTGTGTGTGTGTGTGTGTGTGTGTGTGTGTGTGTGTAGATAGATAGGTAGATAGATAGAGAACTAGATAGAAACCTGTTTGTTTCAACGTCTCTCCGTCTGTCTGATTATGTATTTGTGTATGTCTATCTATCTACCTATCTATCTATCAGTCTCAGTCCTTTCTTGCCACATCAGTAGCGTAGGGACCCGGGGCTAGGGTACTTAATCCTGACACTGGATCTTAGTGACCAGTCGCTCTTCTCTGAATTTCATTGTAATTAATAAACCCAGCGAGATGCCTGGAACCACTGTCTGACTCACTTCTTCATTTCTGCAACATTTGAGGCCTTTCCTCAAACTTTCTCTCTGTTGAACACCACCTCTCCTCCTCTAAACCTCACCTTCTATTCCTAACTGAGACTCAGCCGTCTGAGGCGACTGATAGCAAACCCCTCTCTGTATCCTCCTCCATTCTCTATACCCATTTCAAAGCCAAAAGTGGCAGTTGTGTATATGTACGCAATGAAATATCTTGCCTTCGTGTTCCTGAACTTGCATCTTATGAAATCTCAACTCCCTGTCTTAGGCTTGCCTGTAATTGTCTGACCAAATATATCTGTGCTGTTTACTTGTCCCCTAATTCTACTAAGAAATATTCTGCGACTACCTTACTTCTAAGAAGGAACACATCCTCTCACTTTCTCCTCTCTCTGAAATCGCATTCTAGATTTCAATGTTCACCACCACCTTTGGCTCTCCTCGCCTTTCATTGATCCACCTGGTGAACAAGCCTACATCTGTTCTATCCTTAATAACCTAGAGCAGCTTACAGCTTGTACAGCACCCTACCCATATCCCTGACCGCCTTGGCCAACATACTTGACCTCTTCCTTTCAACTAATCCTTCTGCTTACGCAGTTAATCTTTCCTCTCCTGTGGGCTCCTCCGATCACAACCTTATCACCTTAACCTGTCCCATCGCTCCAGTAAGGCCTGTGGACCCTCCAAAGAAGGCATTTTGGAGCTGCTGATTGGGAGGCCCTCCGGCAGCACTTCTTTGATTTTCCCTGGAATGATTATTGCCTCCATGGCCGGGAGCCATCTGAGTGTGCCTTGCGCATTACGAAGGTTATTGTCTCCCTAATGCACCTATATCCCCTGACTAATGAAAAAAAAAAAAAAGTTTAATCACGCTTGTTCTAATGCTGTCCACAACAAGGAGAAGTTCTGCAAAAGGTCCGAGCTTACTACTCCTGAATCTCATCTCTTTTATGTTTCTGCCTGGAATCGTGCTAAGTCTGTTCTTGGCTGTGCTAAGAATAATTTCATTCATACAAAAGGATCTGAATTCTCCAGCTGGAATTCTTGCCGCTCCTTCTGGCACCTTGCAAAAAAACTTTCAAACAACTTTACCTCTTCAGCCATCCCTCCTCTTTTATAGGCCTGATGGGGTCCGTCCTGTTGTCCTCAAGAACTGTGCCTCTGTGCTTACACGCAGCCAAGGTAAACTCTTTCGCCTTTGTCTGTCAGCTTGCGCCTTTCCTTCTTGCTGGAAGTTTGCTCTCATTCAGCCAGTTCCAAAGAAGGGTGGCCATTTCCGACCCTCTAACTATCTCCGAATTGATTTAACATCCTGTGTTTCAAAAGTTTTCGAGTCTATTCTTAACACACACACACACACACACACACACACACAAAATAAAGCACTTTTCTATCACAACCTTCTTTCTGATCGTTAATATGGGTTCCGTCAGGGATGGTCCACTGGCGATCTTCTCACCTACCTTTCAGACTCCTGGTCATCCTCCTTTCGGGACTTTGGCGAAAGCATTGCCATTGCACGTGGCATATCAAAAGCTTTCGATCGAGTCTGCCATAAATCTTTAATTTCCAAACTGCTCTCTTACGGTTTCTGTCCTTCAACCTGTGCCTTCATCTCCAGCTTCCTTTCTGGTCGTTCTGTAGCTGTTGTTGTAGACGGCCATCGTTCTTCTCCTACAGCTATCAATAGTGGTGCTCCTCTGGGCTCTGTCCTATCACCAACTCTCTTCCTTTTATTCATTAATGACCTGCTAAGCTGTACATCCAACCCTATCCACTCGTACGCTTATGATTCCATCTTTCACCTTTCCATTCGCTTCCTGTAGCGTCCATCTCAGCAGATACCACAACAAACAAGGGATGAGGCTATGGCACACCTAATTTCTGACTTGGCTCATATCTCTGACTGGGGCAAAATAATCTTGTTTTTAATACATTAAAAACTCAGTTTTTACATCTAACAACCCGACAAAATCTTCCACAGGAGTATCCTCTAATTTTAAACAATATCCAGCTCAGTGCTGCATCATCTTTTAACATGCTTAGGGTTTCATTCGCTCGGGATTTATCTTGGAAAGAACTTATTACCTCTCTTGTTAAATCATCTTCCAAGAGATTGGGTGTGCTAAGCCGACTTCGTGCCTTCTTTACCACTGCGCAGTTGTTGACTTTATACACGGGTTTCATTCGCCCCTGTGTAGAGTACGACTCTTATGTGTGGGGAGGCTTCCCACATACAGCTCATCTCAACAAAGTGGAGTCAGATATTTCGTCTAATTAACTCTCCTCCTCTTACTGACTTCCTTGCACTGGCTTCCTTCGCCGCACTGTTGCATCTTTATCTCCTTTTTATCGCTCTATTCAATGGTCACTGCTTCTCTGAACTGTCTGCTTGCATCCCTTCACCTCTACGACGGGTGCGTAGTACCCGTCTAGCAACAAACTCTCATTCCCTTTCTGTCCAACTCTCTAATGCAAGAGTTAACCGTTATATACTCCCAGTCCTTCATTTATGCAACAGGTCAACTCAGGAACTGTCCACCATTGTCTGTATTTCCTGCTGCCTATGATCTCCAGTTTTTCAAAAGCAGTGTGTCCAGGCATCTCGAAATGAACGGATCTTGAATTTGGCTTTCCGTTATCTTGTTTCTGTTTTTCCTTGGAGGGAACAGTTTTCAGGCTCCGGCCTTTGGTTCCTTCTTCCTGTCATTAAAAAAAAAAAATCACCATCTTAGGCACCATAACCCACTAGACTTCGAGGCGTCCAAAGGTATATTATTGAAGAGGGTAGTGGAGATTGACCGTAGCCCCTCTAGAACGAGAAGCTTTTTTACCAAAATGATTAAAATCGCTTGGTGGTTGCAAGAATAATTAACCATTGGTAATGAATGGTTTACTTAGAGGTAGATAGACAGACAGATAGATAGACAGAAAAAGTAGTAGGCAGGCAGACAGACAGACAAGAAAATGCTTAGACAGGTGAACTGGAGAGATGTAGACAGAGAGAAAAAGACGCCGATTCACATAAATAGATAGACTAGAGACGGGTAGATAGACAGACAGATAGATAGAAAAAACAGAAGGAGATAGAAAAATTGGAGAAAGACATACAGACAGAAAGCTTGGAAAGACAGACAGACAGACGGGCAGACAGACTGATAAGCTGGAGACAGACAAACATAGAGAGAGAGAGAGAGAGAGAGAGAGAGAGAGAGAGAGAGAGAGAGAGAGAGGGAGGGAGATTGACAGACAGGCAGACAGATAGAAATAGAGACAGACAGACAGACATACAGACAGAGAGAGACAGACAGACAGACAGACAGAGACAGACAGACAGAGAGTCAAGAGAAACAGAAAGTGGAGAAAAACGAAGCAAAAAGAAAGATAGAACAGGAGACAGAGAAATCCAGGAAGAACTGGGAGGCGATAAGGATAAGTTGTTGAAAATTTGCTGTTTGAGGAAGAAGGAGAGAGAGAGAGAGAGAGAGAGAGAGAGAGGGGGAGGGAGGGAGAGAGGAAACTAGATATGAACTGTATGTGAGGTAGATATTTAGATGGATAGAGATAGATAGGTAGATAGATACTGTACGGTAGAGAGAGAGAGAGAGAGAGAGAGAGAGAGCTATTCTTAATGTCAACTGAATTGGGCAGGTAGATAGATAAGTAGATAGATTTAGATAGATAGAAGATGGCCAGACAGACAGGCAGGCATGTGTAGATAGAAAGATAGATAGATAGATAAATAGATAGATAGGTGGATAGATAGATAGATAGATACATGGATAAAGTAAACACAGAGAGAGAGGAGGAGAACTTGGACTATAAGGAAGAAATAAGATGTCTCAACTTCTTAAAGAATCACAGTGAAAGTAAATAAGAAGAGAGAGAGAGAGAGAGAGAGAGAGAGAGTGTAGGAGGGAGGGAGGGAAGAAAGCTACTCTACCTGTAGATGTGAATTGAATGTGAGGTGGATGGTTTATATATATATATATATATATATATATATATATATATATATATAGATATATATATATATATTTTATATATATATATACAGTACAGTACAGTATATAAAGAGCTACAGTGTTTGTTTTTCTGTTTGTCCTTCAGTCACGCCCAAACCAAGGGCCACAGACCCCTAGACCCATATTTATTTTGAATCAGGGTGACCTAAGGAAGGTTTTAGGGGGTCAAAATTCAGATCTGGGTCATTTGAGGTCACCGGTAAAGTGTTCGCCTTTTTGGCCCGGGCAATGTCGGGAACCCCTGCAGCCCAATTTTTGGCATGGAGACTCACTTGACATCCTGTTCGGACATAGGCTATGTGAGGTTGACCTCCTATGTCATTTGAGGTCACCGGTCGGAGGTCATTTTTGAGGTCACCGGTAATAGTACACAAGTACGCACAAATTCTGTGCGTTAGTTTGCGAAAGCTGACATAGAAAGTTCCTGGACCTCTTATAAACCCTCTTCAAAAGCATAAGAGGCACAGTACATGATATTTCTGGAGTAGAAAGATTGAACTAGAACAAATAGGATTAGGGTGTTTGCCTTTTTGGCCTGGGCAACGCCGGGTACCCCTGCTAATGTGTGTTTATATGTATGTATGTATGTGTAGAGAAAGAGAGAGAGAGAGAGAGAGAGAGAGAGGAGGGGGGGGAGGGAAACTGGAGGCTATAAGGCGGAAAATGAGAGAAGTTGGGAAGGGCTGGGTAGTTTTCATTTCTAAGGCTTGTGACGAATCGTATGGTGCCCCCTGTGCAGTCTCCTTGGTTACTAATCAAATCAACCTACCATTTTTTATGTGACGGAACGAGGGAACTCTACTTATTAGAATACCAAGTCTCACCCAAGTCTCCTTCGTTACTAGTCAAATCAACACGCCAATTTATTTGTTATTTTTTTCCTTTTTTTTAAAGATTTTTGTCTTTTTTGCAGTTTTTTTTTTTTTTCATGTACCCTTGTGGCAGAGAGAGAGATTTTCACACACACACACACACACACACACACACACACACACACTCTCTCTCTCTCTCTCTCTCTCTCTCTCTCTCTCTCTCTCTCTCTCTCTCTCTCTCTCTCTCTCTTATAAGTTCACGCTCTTACGTTTTGGGACAGTAATGATGACTGAAGAGAAAGGAAAGTCTGGCCTAAATTGTTGTCTTTATAATGTGCTACATATTAAAAGGAGGAGGAGAAAAAGGAGGAGGAGGAGGAAGGAAAAGAGGAGGGAAGAATAAGAAGGAGGAGGAGGAGGAAGAAAAGGAGGAGGAGGAGAGGAGGAGGACGAAAAAGAGGAGGGAAGAAGGAAAAGGAGAAGGAGGAGAAAAAGGAAGAGAAAAGAAAGACAAAGAAGGAGCAGGAGGGGGAGAAGACGAAGAAAGGAAATGAATGAAGAACAAGAAAAGAAAAAAAAAGACGAAGAAGAAGAAGAAAGAAGACGACGACGACGACGACGACGGAGGAGAAGAAGGGGAAGAAGACGAAGAAAGAAAGAAAGAAAGAAGAAGAAGAAGGAGACGAAAAAGAATTAGAAGAAGAAGACGAAGAAGAAAAAGAACAAGAACAAGAAAGAAGAAGACGAAGAAGAGTATCGCGCAGGAAGGCTCCAGTGTTATCCTAAATGATCAGTTCAGCTGGGGATGTTGTGATATGATTATAATTTTACCAGCTAAATAATTTCATAACAATACTGACCAGAAAAAATAACAAGCAGGCAATACACTGCATACCCATCAAAGCAGGTTTAAAAGGAAGGTAGGAGGGAAGGAAGGAAGGAAGGAAGAAAGGTGACAAGGGCGTTAAGAAAGTAAACAGGAAGGAAGGAGGGAAGGAAGGAAGGAAGGAAGAAAGGTGACAAGGGCGTTAAGAAAGTAAACAGGGCGGAAGGAAGGAGGGAAGGAAAGTAGGAAGGAAGGAAGATGACAAGGGCGTTAAGAAAATGGGCAGAAAAGGAGGAGGGAAGGAAGGAAGGTGACGGGGGGGTGAAATAATGACGAGAAGTAGGAATAGCATCACGGAAGGAGAAAAATCATTGCATGACAGAATACTATACTCCTTTCACCTTAACTTGGCCCAGATTCTCGTC
The DNA here is from genome assembly GCF_032717465.1 of Coenobita brevimanus. NCBI lineage: Eukaryota > Metazoa > Arthropoda > Malacostraca > Decapoda > Coenobitidae > Coenobita > Coenobita brevimanus. The sequence continues at coordinate 9,313,792 of NC_137069.1, read as the reverse complement.
CTTTTGTAGCTTATTTCACGTAGTTCAGTGGCAGAAAAAGACAATACTACGGCACTACATCTTTTCCACAGCACTTCTTCGTGTCTAGCACCACATTCCAGTGTTAGTCTCTTGTTACACCTCAGCATTCAAGATGGAGAGATGGGAATATTAGGCCAAGTTTTAGTGAACAGAGTATAGATTTTTTCCTTTTTAGTAATTTTTGCTTAAAGTATTGGTGTTAAAAGCAAGACATTTAGGACATAGAGATATTTTTAATCTCTGTCTGTCTGTCTGTCTGTCTGTCTGTCTGTCTGTCTCTCTCTCTCTCTCTCTCTCTCTCTCTCTCTCTCTCTCTCTCTCTCTCTCTCTCTCTCTCACACACACACACACACACACACACACACACAGTAAAAGCAGATTAAAGCCAAATAAAGCCGCCACAAAGCCAGTGAGAGGTGGCTTTACTGGGCTGGGTTGGGTGGCTTGGTGTAATATCAGCCACGTTTTTCCTCCTCAGTAAAGCCACGATAAAGCCAGAATAAAGGCAGACTATGCCAAATAAAGCCACAATACAGCCAGTGAGGGGTGGCTTTACTGGGTTAGGTTGGGTGGGTTATTATTATTAATATTATTATTATTATTATTATTATTATTATTATTATTTGCAGATGATATTGTGTTGTTGAGTGAAGACAAAGGGGAGCTGCAAGGCTTGGTGGATGAGTTTGGGAGAGTGTGTAATAAACGGAATCTAAAGGTGAATATAGGGAAGAGTAAAGTGATGGTCATTGAGAGAGGTGAAGTCAGTGAATGTACAGCGAGGTTGGATGGTGAGGAACTGGAAAATGTGAGTACGTTTAAGTACTTGGGTAGTGTGATGATTAAGGATGGAAGTTTAGAGGGTGAAGTGCTTGAAAGGGTACAACAAGGAAGAAAGGTTGCTGGTTCCTTGAAAGCAGTGATAAGAAACAGGGAAGTGAGCATGGAAGTGAAAAAGTTACAACATGACAGTATTGTGATACCAACTTTAACGTATGGAAGTGAAGCTTGAACGTTTTTGGAAGGACACAAGTCAAGAGTGAGAGCTGTGGAAATGAGTTATTTAAGAGGAGCCTGTGGAGTCACATGGAGAGACAGGCTGACAAATGAGGATATAAAGGAGCGTTGTGGTGTGGATGTGGATGTGATAGGAAGCATTAGGAGGAACACACTGAGGTGGTTTGGCCATGCGGGTAGGATGGAGGGTGAGAGACTGACGAGGAGAGTATATGAGTGAGGTGGAGGGGGGAAGAGGGAGGGGGAGGCCGAGGATGAGATGGAGGGATGGGGTGGAGAGGTATATGAGAGAGGGGTGTGTGAGTTGGGAGCAGGGCAGTGAAATGGCGGGGGACAGGGCGACCTGGAGGCGATTTGTTTGTGGCCCCCCCGTACGGGATTGAGGCGTCTGGCAATATAGATAGATTATTATTATTATTATTATTATTACTCTTCCTCTTCTCCCTGCCTCCTCCTCCTCCTCCTCCTCCCCCTCCTCCTCCTCCTCCTCCTCCTCCTCCTCCTCCTCTTCCTCCTCCTCCTCCTCCTCTTCCTCCTCCTCCTCCTCCTCCTCCTCCTCCTCGTTTGTGGCCATAGTTCTGTTCTTGGGCCATGTTATTGTTATTTTAGCCTTGTTATTGTTATTTTAGCCTTGTTATTGTTATTTTAGCCTGTTATTGTTATTTTAGCCTGTTATTGTTATTTTAGCCTTGTTATTGTTATTTTAGCCTTGTTATTGTTATTTTAGCCTGTTATTGTTATTTTAGCCTTGTTATTGTTATTTTAGCCTTGTTATTGTTATTTTAGCCTGTTATTGTTATTTTAGCCTTGTTATTGTTATTTTAGCCTGTTATTGTTATTTTAGCCTTGTTATTGTTATTTTAGCCTGTTATTGTTATTTTAGCATGTGTTAGTGTTATTTTTCTGGATATGGCAGGAAGAGAGACTGATACACACACACACACACACACACACACACACACACACACACACACACACACACACACACACACACAAAGCTGAGGGTAGAAAGATTCAGCCAAATTAACAAGGAGGGTAAAACGAGAGAGAGAGAGAGAGAGAGAGAGAGAGACAGACAGACAGGCAGACAGAGACAGAGAGACAGACAGATAGATAGACAGAAGCCAGGGGTAGAGAGCTCCAGCCAATTAACAAGAAGGGTAAAACGAGAGAGAGAGAGAGAGAGAGAGAGAGAGAGAGAGAGAGAAACCCTCGTCTGAGCAGATTCCACCTAATTAGAAACGAAAATTTGGCACGTGGAAAAAATGCTGTGTGTGTGTGTGTGTGTGTGTGTGTGTGTGTGTGTGTGTGTGTGTGTGTGTGTGTGGAATTAAAGACAAAATAATTGAAAGGAGAGAGAGAGAGAGAGAGAGAGAGAGAGAGAGAGACAAGGGGGAAAAGAGAGACTGAGGGAGGGAGAGAGCAATCCACATTCAGAGAGAAAAAGAGAGACTGAAGGGAGGAGAGTGAACGGGGATAAAGAGAACCAGCCTAATGGAGAGAGAGAGAGAGAGAGAGAAAGGGAAAGGGAAAGGGAGGGGCTACCACGTCTGAGCAGTTTCCACCTAGTTAGAAACGAAGGATTCTCTCTCTCTCTCTCTCTCTCTCTCTCTCTAGGCTGAGTGTGAAAGGATTTTTATTGTTGTTGTTGGTAGTAGTGGTGGTGGTGGTTGTGGTGGTAGTGGTGATGGTGGTGGTGTTGCAACTGTGGTAATGGTTGACATGTTTTTGTTGTTGGAGTGGTTTTTGTAATGGTGGTGGTTGTGGTGGTGGTAGTGGTTTTTGTTGTAGTAGTGGTGTGGTGGTAGTAGTGGTTGTTTTTGTGGTGGTGGTGTGGTGGTTGTAGTAGTGGTGGTGGTGGTGGTGTGGTGGTTGTAGTAGTAGTAGTGGTGGTGGTGGTGGTGGTGTGGTGGTTCTAGTAGTGGTGGTGGTGGTGGTAGTGGTAAGCAATCCTATCCTAGCCTATCCTAACCAATTTCTTCCGTTTCTTCCCCTCAGTTTAGGCACAATTAATTCTCTCTCCTTTATTTCCTCTTCTAGTTTTAGCCAAATGAAATAAAGCCTTAAATTAGCCTACCATACACAGCCTTAACTTAACACAATGTACATTAATTCATCCCATCCCATCAAGTAGTTCAGTAGCCACACACTCTATGGGGGAGTCGAATTACAAGCGCAGGTGGATGGTGGCGACTATCATCCACTCACTTGATGTTGTGCTGCCTACTTCTTCCTTCACTTTTGTCATTCTTTTTCTGTGTCTGCCTTTCTATTTCTCCCATCTTTTTCTGTTTCTCCGATCTGTCCTGTCACTTTTTGTTACTCTTCTTTCCTTTTCAGGTGGCTTTACATTGAGTGACAAGCCTAATGGTTTACTGTAAGCCAAGAGACCATTTGCAACGCTGGGTGGTAACCATATAACCAACCCATACGTGTTCCCTACGTGTCATCAAGTGGGTTGGCGGTTGGTTAGTGCCCCTCCCCGTAGTCAAATTTAATCTCCAGTCTAACTACACTTGGCCATGACCTGAACTGAAAAAGGGTTGTGGAATTACGTCAGTGGAAGGAAGAGTCAGATTTACCCAGGCCCTAAAAATAAAAATAAAGAAAACAGATAACAAAAAACACAGACCTATCTATTCTTTCTTTACTTTTGTTACTTATTTTATTAATTTATTTATTTACTTATTCGTCCCTTGAAACAGCACAGTATTTTCCCCTGGCATTCTCTTTCGTTTAGTTCAAGAGGAAGATTTTAATTACTAGATATAAGTAAGGTAAGAGCCTGGCACACTCTACCCTAACAAAAGCCAATCTTCACTAGTATTTCAACAGTTTTCTTTCTTCTTTTTTCTTATCATCATCATCATTTTCATCCTCTTCTTCTTCTTCTTCGTCTTCTTTTTCTTTTTCTTCTTCATCTACTACTACTACTACTACTACTACTACTACTACTACTACTACCACCGCCACCACCACCACCACCACCATAATCTTAACCAAACCCATCGTACCCAGGACGGAAAATTTAACTCCTTTTACGGTCATTTAGATAGCGTTTGTGTTTAGCCTTTCCTTTGTTCCCGCCTCTCTCTCTCTCTCTCTCTCTCTCTCTCTCTCTCTCTCTCTCTCTCTCTCTCTCTCTCTCTCTCTCTCTCTCTCTCGTTTTCTCATATCTTTCTCTATTTTCTCTCTCACATCATCTCTTTTCTGTTGACCATATCTTTCTCTGTTGTCTCTCTCACATCATCTCTTCTGTTGACCATTTCTCTCTCTCTCTCTCATTATTTCCTCATTTCCACCCATGTTTTTCCTCATTTTTCTTTCTCTGTCTTTCTCTTCTTTCTCCATTTTTCTCTTAGTCTCATTTCTTCTTTTTTTTTTTCACCTTTAAGCTCCTACCCTTCTGATTTTTCGTTCACTATTTTTGTTTTTGCTTTTCGTCCTTTTTTTTTTTGGCTTTCGTCCGTGATAAACAGGACTCAGAATGTGTTCGTTAATATTGGGAATCTTTTTGCTTTTTCCATTTATTAAATTGTCTTGGTGGTGGTGATGGTGGTGGTGGTCATGATGATAGTGGTGGTAGTGGTGGTGGTGTTGGTGGTGGTGGTGATGGTGGTGGTGGTCATGATGATAGTGGTGGTGGTGGTGGTGGTGGTGGTGATGGTGGTGGTGGTCATGATGATAGTGGTGGTGGTGGTGGTGGTGTTGGTGGTGATGATGATGGTGGTGGTGATGGTGGTGGTGGTGGGTGGCGTTAGTTGTTGTCGTTGTTAGATAGACTGATGTATGGAAGGATGGGTGGATGGATGGATGGATAGACAGATAGAGATAAATAGATAGACACACAGACAAATGTGTTCATTGAACCTCTTAAGCCCACACAGCCTCAGGGGAGAGAACTTCATCATTCCATTTCCTCTTTCTGGGAAATATTTCTCGGTTTTAGCCTGACTTCCTCTCCCTTCAAACTTTTTTTTCTTTAATGGATTCCTTTTTTTACTGGGCTCTTTTTTTTAATGTTTTTTTACTGGATCCATTTTTACTAGTATCTATTTTTGCCTGGTTTCTTTTCTTTGGTTTCTTTTTTTAATGGGTTCTTTTTTTTTCCTTTTTTACTTTTTGTGACGGTTCTTTTTTGACTGGGTTCTTTTTTGGACAGGGTTCTTATTTTTGACTGGGTTCTTATTTTTTGACGGTTCTTTTTTGACTGGGTTCTTTTTTGACGGTTCTTTTTTGACTGGGTTCTTTTTTGGACAGGGTTCTTATTTTTGACTGGGTTCTTATTTTTTGACGGTTCTTTTTTGACTGGGTTTTAGATTTGTTTTTTTTACTGGGTTCATTTATACGTTTTTATTTACTGGGTTCTTTTTTCCTGAGTTTTTATAACCTTTTTTTCACTGGGTTCTTTTTTGGCGGTTTACTTTTTGACTGGGTTCGTTTTATGGACTGGATTCATTTTCTTTCCCGCGGGAATTGACCCTTTTAGTGCGAGGACTCATTATTTATTGATTTTATTGGTGGTATCAAGGGACGATATTACAGACCTTGTTTTTTTTGTTTTTTGTTTTTTAACTACAAGGATGTAACATTAGATATCATTAACGTCCTCCCACCTCACCACCACGCCACGCCACATCACATCACATCACATCACACCCCACCCCACCCCAACCCATTACACCACATCACATCACATCATACCACATCACACCACACCGCACCGCACCACACCGCACCGCACCGCACCGCACCGCACCGCACCGCACCGCACCACAACCCACCCCACCCCACCCCACCCCTCCCCACCCCACCCCCCAGCCCAGCCCAGCCCAGCCCAGCCCACCCCACCCCACCCCACCCCACCCCACCCCACCCCACCCCACCCCACCCCACCCCACCCCACCCCACCCCAACCCCACCCCATCCCGCTACACCACACCACACCACACCACACCACACCACACCACACCACATTACACCACACCATATCACACCACACCACACCACACCACACCACACCACACCGCACCGCACCGCACCACACCACACCAAACCACACCACGACCACACTAACAATGGTAACTTGATTCGAAATAAAACCGTGCATTTTTCAACACCCGACTCCCCCTCTCCTTTTGGGGGGCACAACAGGGTGTAAAAAGGCCAGGGTGAGGGGAGAGGCAGGGAGGGTGAGACAGGGGAAGGGAAGGAGAGGCAGGGAAGGGAAGGAGAGGCAGAGTGAGGCAGGGAAGGTGAGGCAGGGGAGGGAAGGAGAGGCAGGGGAGGGAAGGAGAGGCAGGGGAGGGAAGGAGAGGCAGGGAAGGGAAGGGGAGGCAGGGACACAATGTAAGGCAGGAGAGGTAGGGTGAGGCAGGCGAAGGGAAGGGGAGGTAGAGTGAGACAGGGTGAGGCAGGGAGAGGTAGAGTGAGAGAGAGAGAGAGAGAGAGAGAGAGAGAGAGAGAGGGTGAGGCAGGGGGAGATAGGGTGAGGCAGGGAGAGATAGGGTGAGGAGGGAGAAATTGAATGAGGCAAGGAAAGAAATTTAGTGAAGTAGGGTGAGGCAGAGAGAGATAGAGTGAGGCAGGGAGAAGTAGATTGAGGCAGAGAGAGTTAGGTTGAGGCAGGGAGAGGTACAGTGAGGAAGAGAGAGGTAGGGTGAGGCAGGGAGAGGTAGAGTGAGGCAGAGAGAGATAGGATGAGGTAGGGAGAGGTAGAGTGAGGCAGAGAGATAGGGTGAGGCAGGGAGAGGTAGAGTGAGGCAGAGAGAGGTAGAGTGAGGCAGAGAGATAGGGTGAGGCAGGGAGAGGTAGAGTGAGGCAGAGAGAAATAGGGTGAGGCTGGGAGAGGTAGAATGAGGAGAGAGAGATAGGGTGAGGCAGGGAGAGGTAGAGTGAGGCAGAGAAATAGGGTGAGGCAGGGAGAGGTAGAGTGAGCCAGGGAAAGGTAGAGTGAGGCAGGGAGAGGTAGAATGAGGCAAGGGGAGATAGGGTGGGGCAGGGAGAAAGAGGGTGAGACAGGGAGAGATTGAATGAGGGAAAGAGAGAGAGATTTAGTGTGGCAGGGAGAGGTAGGGTGATGGAGTGAAAAGGAGAGGTGGGATAAGCCAAAGAGTGAGGCAGACAGATTAAGGCAGATAGCTAGGGTGAGGCAGGGTGGGGTAGGGTGAGGTAGGGTAAGGTAGGGTGAGGCAGGATGAGGCAGAGTGAGGCAGGGTGAGACAGAAGGTGACCAGAATAAGGTAAAAAAAAATAAATCGTCATAGGAGAACGTTAAAGTATATATATATAAAATAAAAAGACGACCAGGACGTAGCAAAGGGAATGAATCCAAAAATAGTCTGTTCGACATTTTCTGTGTGGCATTTTCTGTAGGGCATATTTTGTAGGGCATTTTCTGTAGGGCATTTTCTGTAGGGCATATTTTGTAGGGCATTTTCTGTAGGTTATTTTCTGTGGGGCATTTTCTGTGGGGCATTTTCAGCAGGACATTTTCTGTGGGGGCTGTAGGGCATTTTCTGGAGGACATTTTCTGTAGAGCATTTTCTGTAAGACATTTTCTGTAGGGCATTTTCTCGAACACTTATACTTAAGGGAATTTTCTTCAGCCTACTGTGGTAGGTGAGGACGCCTACCATCCACTCATTTGGTGCTGTTGAGTAGTGCTGCTTTTGAGCGCCTCTGCACTGAATAACAAGCCACACACACACACACACACACACACACACACACACACACACACACACACACACACAATGAAAAAACAAGCAGTATTCCTAAGTTAAAAAACATATATACATTACCTGCTTTCAGTATTTTCGTTTCATCTAAAGTCGACATTTTTAGTGGGAATATTTTTTCTCTGAGGCATTTACGGCATATGAACGAAAATGAAAAAGAAACGACACGAACCACAGTCAAAAAACGAGCGATGACGAAAAAAATATCAGCTCTTTTTTTGTTTTTCCTCTACTGTATTACAAGCAGTTTCGAGATGTTTTTTTTTTCCTGTGAGGCATTTATGGTGCATGAACGAAAAAATATGGGAAACTGACATGAAGCAGGAGAGAGAGAGAGAGAGAGAGAGAGAGAGAAGCATTTTTCTGTGTGGCATTTACGGTAGACAGGAAAACATATACAGGTAGAGAACAACGAGTGGGAGTGGAGGGCAGAAAATGGACAGGAAAATTAATGATACGGGTGAGAGAGAGAGAGAGAGAGAGAGAGAGAGAGAGAGAGAGAGAGAGAGAATGGTGGTTGGAACAAAGAGTGGGAATGGGAGATGTTGAATTGGAAAATGGACTAGCGAAGTGGAATGAACGCGGGTTTAGAGAGAGAGAGAGAGAGAGAGAGAGAGAGAGAGAGAGAGAGAGAGAGAATGAAAAGTATAAAAGGAAACAGAACATAGAACGACGAATAGGATGAGAAAAGCGGCAGTGAGAGAGAGAGAGAGAGAGAGAGAGAGAGAGAGAATCAACCTTTCGTTCAGTTGCTCTAATCTCATTGTTTTGAAGCACCCGACTTATAATGTGTGTGTGTGTGTGTGTGTGTGTGTGTGTGTGTGTGTGTGTGTGTGTGTGTGTGTGTGTTTGCAGCCTGGAGGAGGAATTAAAATTATTTTCTAACATTTCAACACATCCTTTTCTCCCTCTTTCAAGTCGACCCAATCTTCCACATAACCATTCCCGTATCTTCAACAACATACAGCTCAGTCCTTGTTAATCTTTCTATCTTTTGTGTCTCTCTTCCTCGTGGTCTGTATAAGATTGCATTACTTCTTAACCACTGCGTTCTTTGATATGCAATGTGTTCAGATATCACAAGATGAACGAACTTTGACTTTGACTTTTTGTGTTCTGCATTCTTATCAGCCAGTCAGTCCAGTCAGTCAAGTCAGTCATGCTAAATAAATAAATAAAGACGCTTCATGTTGAGGTTGTCAGTGGTACAGTTTCTTTTTTTTAATGGACTGGAAGCTAAACCAAATGCCAACACCATCTAAATACTTCCAAAAATTTCTGGAAGCTACTGGGAGTTCGTGTGTGCATAAAGAATAATATTATCTATCTGTATCTATAGCCAGACGTTTAATCCAGTAAGGGGTGGCCGTAAACAAATCACCTCCATGTTGCCCTATCATCTGCCATTAAGGTGCGCCCCCCCAGCTCACACTTTCCTCTCTCATGTACTCGTACCTCTCCACTGCATCCCTCTGTCTCATCCTCTGTCCCCCTCTCCCCTACCATTTCGCTACCCTCCCCCACAGCTAAAACCCCCATCTATCTTATACCTCTCCACTCCATCCCATAATCTCAACCTCCGTCTCCCCCTCCCTGCCATTACACTGCCCTCCCCCCAGTTCACATCCCCCTCTCTCATATACCTTTCCACTCCATCCCTCCATCTCATCCTCTGTCTCCTTCCCCTGCCATTACGCAGCCCTGCCCTCCAACACACACAAACACCACTCTCATATACCTGTCCATCCATCCCACCATCAAGAATTCTAAATGTGCGAATGAGCTACTGAATTTGCTGTTATACAGGTCCTTAATATATATATGAATTAGGTATTAACGAATGATAAATGCTGGAATTCGCTACCCTACACTATCAACACAACACACGTCCATCACGCCAATGTTGACTCTTGCGTTCGTGTCTGTGAATCCATTAAGCGCCAATCCGCCAAATATCCGCCAAAATATACGCTAATTCTGTGTATTTGGGGTGGACGCGTGGAGACCGTGAGCAGGGTGATTTGGCGGAGGTCACACTGCTGCCTGTTATCCACCCACGAGGGAGAGAGAGAGAGAGACAGACAGACAGACAGACAGAGACAGAGAGAGTGAGAAGGGGCTTGTGCAGTATGTGAGCAAGTATTGTATTGCTTTGTTGTGTAGGAGACAGACAGACAGGCAGACAGACAGACAGGCAGACAGACAGACAGATAGACAGACAGACAGATAGACAGACAATTACAGAGACGGACAGACACAAGCGGACAGAGAGAGAGAGAGAGAGAGAGGAATGGGGCATACCGAGCTGTATGTATGTATGAATTTATGTATGTATGTATGTATACTGTATATGTATGTATGTATGTGTGTGTGTGAAAGTATGAATGTATGTAAAGTATGTATGTATGTGTATATATGTATGAATGTATATATTTAAGAATGTGTGTATCAGTGTGTATGTATCATAGCGGGCGCCATACACACGCCTAACATGAAGGGGGGGGGGAGTAGTTTTTCCACATGCCCACACATACAAGCCATATTTTACAAGTTATAGGGGACAACACAGCTTATATCAGTGACGAGAAGTGACGCACCCCCACCCATTGCTGACCCCATGGGCTTAGGCAGCCAGGGCAATGGGAGGCCAGCATGAGATGGATGGAAGACTTGTGCAGTTTAGTCCCATACATATATACATACATACATACTTACAGGTATATACATAATTACGTACATACGTACATACATGCATACATACAGGTACATACATAATTACCTACATTGAATACGTATACTGTATATATATATATATATATATATATATATATATATATATATATATACAGGTAAAAAAAAACATAAGTAAATACAAATATACATATATATACGTGCATTCATTCATACATGTATACATGCATACATACATACATTGATCCATACATACATCCATGCATACATACATTCGTACATTCTCTCTCTCTCTCTCTCTCTCTCTCTCTCTCTCTCTCTCTCTCTCTCTCTCTCTCTCTCTCAAAATCCAGAGTATAATTGCCCGTAAAATATTGACAGGTGGGATTTGAAAGCATTACCTCCGAAAAAGTATTGAAAAATTCCTCCAATATATTTTTTTCTACAAGGTGGTCCAAATATAACTTTTTTTTCACCTCACAGGGCGAGGTCTTGTGTGCTGCGAGGACGGCTGAGAGAGAGAGAGAGAGAGAGAGAGGGAGAGAGAGGGAGGGAGGGAAGGAAGAATAATACAAGACAGACAGACAGAACAGACGAAAAATGAGAGAGAGAGAGAGAGAGAGAGAGGGGGGAATAATTATTGCACCGAAGACGCGCGTGTTGGACATTGCTACGATTTTGCGCCTTAATCGGCTTTGTGGGCAGGCATCTGGCAGCCACAATGCCAGCGCGGGCGTGTGTTCGGCTCCACGGAATATTCAGATCGCCGAATATTAACACCGTTCGTGAATCGGGAGGAATTTACATGTTCAGAAGCTGTCTTGGTTTTGTGGGAAATTCATGTTGTTTGCGACGTCGTGTCCCGAGTTTAAATGTTTAGCCGAAATTCTTTTACCGGTATCTTTTTGTATTTTTCACTTTAACTTGGCCTAGATTTTCGTCCTTTTGTAGCTTATTTCACGTAGCTCAGTGGCAGAAAAAGACAATGCTACGGCTATACATCCTTCCCATAGCACTTCTTCGTGACTAGCACCAAATTGTAGTGCCAATCTGTTGTGACAGGTGAGCGCTGAACGTGGAGAGATGGTAATTTTAGGCCAAGTTAGAGTAAAATTGGGAAAGTATTGCGCCATTTATCACTGGAATGTTTTAAGTGTTTGTAATTTTGTTTCTGGATAAATATGGGTGCTGGAGAGGGTCGCCTTCCTGTGGTGGCACCAATATAACTGAGGGGGATTCACTGGCCGGTTATACAAACATCCCTCATCTACCTCCTTGTCCCCTCCCAAAAGTGGTGGACTGCCAGAGAAAAGGTGACTTCAGCTTGCAGTCCACTGGGTTCACATTACAGATGAACATGGGGATACTACTACTACTACTACTACTACTAGACAACATTCCTCGGCAGATCAAGTAGTATTTAGTAGAATCTTAAGTAGGTTGCAGGAAGGTAGAGAGAACCAGGTTAGAAAATAAGGTAATTACATAGATCAGTGTTGGTGTTTATTGCAGTCATTAGGGCGGGGGTGAGGACAGTGGGGTGAGGCAGGGTGATAGAGTCAGGCAGATAGGTAGGCAGGGGTTGTGGAAGAGTGAGGCAGTCATTGGATTGAGGCAGAGTAAGGTAGGTTTGAGCGAGGCAGGCATTAGTCTGGGGCAGGACAAAGGCAGGGTTAGGCAGATTGAGGCAGTGAGGCAGGTATTAGATTAAGGCAGAGTTAGGCTGGTCTTAGAGTGTGGTAGGATGAGGCAAAGGGAGACAGGGTGAGGCAGAGTACGGTAGGGTAAGGAGAGAGAGGCAGAGTGGGAGACAGGGTGAGGCAGAGTGAGGTAGGGTGTTGCAGAGTGAGACAGGGTAAGGCAGAGTAAGGTAAGGCAAGGAAAGTGAGACAGGGCAAGGAGAGTGAGGCAGGGTAAGGAGAGTGAGGCAGGGTAAGGAGAGTGAGGCAGGGTAAGGCAGAGTGAGACAGTGTGAGGTAGGTGGAGGCAGAGTGAGACAAGGTGAGGCAGAGTGAGACAGGGTTAGGCAAAGTGAGACAAGGTGAGGTAGGGTGAGGCAGAGTGAGGTAGAGTGAGGCAGGTACTACATTGGGGCAAGCATAAGAATGAGCCAGATATAAGAGACAGAGACCTTCTTATATGAGGCCTAACCTAGCCAAACATACCACAACATAGCAGCATCACATAGCATAACATCAACATAATGTATAATGCAACATAATATAACAGCACGACAACATGGCATAGCATAATATATCATAACATAGCATAGCATAGCAGCGTACCACAGGTTAACAGCGTAACATAGCGACAGCATAAAATAACATAGCATAACATACCATATCATAGCATAGCATGATACAGGCCAACAACAGCGTAACGTAGCAACATTGCATACCACAGCACAGCATAGCATAGCATAACATAACAGCATAATAGAAAATAACATCATAACGTAACAACAAACCATACCATAACATAGATGACATAACATGGCATGGCATGAAACAGTATGACATAGCATACAATATCAATTCAGAATAACAACAGCGTAACGTAGCAACATAGCACAGCATAGCATATCAACATAACATAGCAGGCTTCACATAATCTTCTGTACTCCACCTAAAGGAATGTTAAGGTTGCTCCTAACACCTCTTCCTTAGCGATTTATCTATTATTCTATCTATCTATTGCCAGACGCCTCAATCCCGTTTGGGGTGGCTACAAACAAACCGCCTCCAAGTCGCCCTGGCCCCCGCCAGTTCACTGCCAACTCACACCCCCTCTCTCATATACCTCTCCACCCCATCCCTCCATCTCATCCTCGGCCTCCCCCTCCCTCTTCCCCCCTCCACCTCACTCACATACACTCTCTTCGTCAGTCTTTCACCCTCCATCCTCTCCACATGGCCAAACCACCTCAGTGTGTTCCTCATAACGCTTCCTATCACATCCACACCACAACGCTCCTTTATATCCACATTCGTCAGCCTGTCTCTCCATGTGACTCCACAGGCTCCTCTTAAATAATTCATTTCCACTGCTCTCACTCTTGACTTGTGTCCTTCTATTGTCTATCTATTATTAATCTATTTATTTTTGTATATGGCTACTTAACGTTTCGTATTCTCGTTGGTTTAGGAGGCACCCTAACATCTCTTCCTTAGCGATTTATTCATTTTTTATTTATTCATTATTATTTTTCATGTGACTTCTTAACGTTTGTATGACCAAGGTTCGTATTCTAATTGGTAAAGCTCCCCAACACCTCATCCCTACCGATTTATTTTTGGATATGGCTGGTTACTATCCTTGTGTGCGTTCTTTATGCAGGGTATGGCGATATTGGAAGGATCTATGTAACAGAAGACAGTAACGTGTAATAAAAATAAATCGCTTAGGAAAAGGTGTTAGAGAGGCAAGAAAAACATCCTCCAGTTCCACATCGGTCCGCGTTCTCGTCGTTAAAGCAAGCGCCCTAACACCTCTTCCTAAGCGACTTATTTTTCTTATTATACCTTACTGCCCTCTTTTCTGCTACTTAATTCATCCTAATATCGCCATACCCAACATAGGGCAGGTACAAAAGGATATTAACCAGCCGGATCCTAAAATAAATCCCTAAGGAAGAGGTGCTTGGGAGTCTTTTCTGGACGAGAATACGGTGTGTGTGTGTGTGTGTGTGTGTGTGTGTGTGTGTGTGTGTGTACGTTTATATTTTTTGTATGTCGAATGTCAGTACTGTATTTATTTATTCTCTCTCTCTCTCTCTCTCTCTCTCTCTCTCTCTCTCTCTCTCTCTCTCTCTCTCTCTCTCTCTCTCTCTCGACCTTCCATTCACTCTCCATTTTTATTTTCATTTCACCCACATTTTTCAGACACACATGACGGTGGGACTTGATTTTTTCTCAGTCTCTATTTTTCTCAATTTTTACAGGCGTGTATAGATAGATAGATGGATAGATAGATATAGATACACGATAAATAGATAGATGGATGTAAACAGGCAGATACACAATGAAAGACACCTAGATCGATAGATAAATGGACAGAGAGAGAGAGAGAGAGAGGAGAAGAGAAGAGAAGAGAAGAGAAGGAAGAGAAACGCTAGGTGGACAAATTAATTAGGTAATAATGAGAGAGAGAGAGAGAGAGAGAGAGAGAGAGAGAGAGAGTGAGGAAGGGGACGAGAAGGAAGAGAAAGGCAAGGAGGTGGGCCGAGTAAATTCAGAAATAATGAGAGAGAGAGAGAGAGAGAAAGGTAAGGAGGTGGACAGAGAGAGAGATGAGAAGAGAAGAGAAGAGAAGAGAAGGAAGAGAAAGGCAAGGTGGACAAATTAATTAGGGAATAATGAGAGAGAGAGAGAGAGAGAGAGAGAGAGAGAGAGAGAGAGTGAGGAAGGGGACGAGAAGGAAGAGAAAGGCAAGGAGGTGGGCCGAGTAAATTCAGAAATAATGAGAGAGAGAGAGAGAGAGAGAGAAAGGTAAGGAGGTGGACAAATTGAATTCAGGGATCACTGATGGAGAGATTGTGTGCAAGAAATACTGAGAGAGAGAGAGAGAGAGAGAGAGAGAGAGGTGAATTTAAAAATAAAAATTAGTTCTTAGGCTTATGGATTTAATATTAATGCTAACTTTTGCGTCAAGTTGGAATTACACATACTTTTCAAAATAAGACAATATACTTAAGTAAATCTCTCTCTCTCTCTCTCTCTGGCTCGAAGGCGAATTTTCTCCCCCTCTTTTTTATATATATATATTTTTTTCCCTTGACGAGAGGATTGTGAGCAACGAAGGAGAAGGAAATGAGA
This sequence comes from Coenobita brevimanus, assembly GCF_032717465.1. Taxonomy (NCBI): domain Eukaryota; kingdom Metazoa; phylum Arthropoda; class Malacostraca; order Decapoda; family Coenobitidae; genus Coenobita; species Coenobita brevimanus. The sequence goes on along the minus strand of NC_137069.1, from coordinate 9,298,509 downwards.
TTTTGGAGGGGCGGACAAAGGCTGAAATTTGGGAGCTAAAAAAAAAGAAAAAAAAGAAAAAAAAAAGAAAAAAGAGAAAAAAGAAAGTTGATAAGGTATTGGTAAAAGAAAATGAGGTTGAGAATTTTGGCGCTTGGAAAGAATAGTGTGTTAATAAATAAGGAAGTAGTAGTAGTAGTAGCAGCAGCAGCAGTAGTATCTGTCTACCTATTTGTAGTGGTGGTGGTGGTGATAGTAGTAGTAGTAATGTCTACCTATGTAACTGTGTCAGTTTGTCCCTTTATCTGTCTGTCTGTTTTATGTCTGTCTGTTTTTATTTATATAATTATCTCATTTCCTGAGATAGATGAGAATGGCAGTGCGTTAGTGGACATTTGTGCTGGGAGGGGGTTGGTGATAGCCAATACCCTCTTCAGGCACAAAATGATCCACAGGCATACATGGCGAGTGATGAGAAGGATGGGTGGTGAACTGAATGAAAGGAAGGCAATGATTGATTATGTGTGTGTGGATGAAAGGATGCGAAGATGTGTAATGGATGCAAGAGCTTATAGAGGTTGGGGAGTGGACTTTCTGACCACTACTTGGTGGTGACCAGAATTAGGATCCAAGTAAGATGGAGAAATACAAGAAGGGAAAGACGAGAGGAAGGAGTAGTTGGAAGGAGAGTAGAAAGGTTACAAGAGGATGAGAAAAAGGCAGAGTATAAGAGAGAAGTGGAGGAACGATTGGGCAAATATGAATTGGAGCAGATGGGGGACGTGGAAGGTGTGTGCAGGATATTTACAGAAGAAATATGTGCAGCATGTGATGTGGTGTATGGGAGCAAGAGAAGACGGAGGGGGGTGCAAGGAACAGCGTGGTGGAATGAAGAGGTGAGACAGGCTGTGGCACAAAAGAAGAAAGCATACAATGAATGGATGAGAACAGGGGCGTGGAAGAAGTTGAGAGGCGGAAGAGAGAGTTATATGTAGAAAGAAAGAGAGAGGTGAAAAGATTAGTAAGAGAGAGTAAGAAGAGAATGGATGAGGAATTTGGAAGGAATTTGAGTGTAAAGTGGACGGACTGTAAGAAAATGTTCTGGAAAGAGGTGAAGAGAGTAAGACAGGGTGGAAGTGAGGTTAGCAGGGGAGTGAAAGATAAAAATGGTAGATTACTAGTGGAGAAGGGAGAGAAAAAGTGAGAAGATGGAGAGAACACTTTAAGGAATTGTTGAACATAGAGGATGGAAGTAATGCGAGTACAAGTGGCTGGGGAATGGCTGGGAGAAGGAGGGAGGTGAGAAGACAGGAAGAAATCAGTAGGATAGAAGTTGTGGAAGCAATGAAGAAAGTTAAATTGGGGAAAGCCCCGGGAATTGATGGAGTGTGTGGTGAAATGCTGAAGCATGGGTGAGAGATAATAGTAGAATGGATGTGGAAGATGTGCAGATTGGCCTGGGAGGAAGGTAGAGTCCCGGAGGATTGGAAGTCAGGTATAATTATTACCTTGTACAAAGGAAAAGGGGAAAAAGAAGTGTGTGGTAATCATAGGGGCATTTGTCTTCTTAGTATAATAGGAAAAGTGTATGGTAGGATACTTATTGACAGAATTAGAGAAAGAACAGAGGAATTAGTTGGAGAAGAACAGGGAGGCTTTAGGAAGGGAAGAGGTTGTGTAGATCAGATATTCATTCATAGATCTTTAGTGGAAAAGTTTCTAGAGAAGGGAAAGAAGTTGTATGCGGCTTTCATGGATTTGGAGAAAGCATATAACAGGGTGGATAGACAAGGATTGTGTAAAGTATTAAGAATATATGGAGTAGATGGGGAAGTTGTTGAATGCTGTAAAGAGTATGTATGATGGTGCTAAGGCTGCAGTGCGTGTGGATGGTGAACTAAGTGAATTTTTCTCTTTGAAGCTTGGTTTGAAACAGGGATGTGTCATGTCTCCATGGTTGTTCAATCTGTACATGGATGGGGTAATAAAAGAGGTACAAAGGTAGGGTAGTGTATGTTGGAGTGGCCCTGGTGAGAGAGGACAGTGTTTGGAAACTCCCTGTACTGTTGTTTGCAGATGATACTGTGTTGTTGAGTGAAGACGAAGGGGAGCTGCAAGGCTTGGTGGATGAGTTTGGGAGAGTGTGTAAGAAACGGAATCTAAAGGTGAATGTAGGGAAGAGTAAAGTGATGGTCTTTGAGAGAGGTGAAGTCAGTGAATGTACAGCGAGGTTGGATGGTGCGGAATTAGAAAATGTGAGTACGTTTAAGTACTTGGGTAGTGTGATGAGTAAGGATGGAGGTTTGGAGGGTGAAGTGCTTGAAATGGTACAACAGGGAAGAAAGGTTGCTGGTTCTTTGAAAGCAGTGATAAGAAACAGGGAAGTGAGCATGGAAGTGAAAAAGTTACTACACGACAGTATTGTGATACCAACTCTAACGTAAGGAAGTGAAGCTTGGACGTTGTTGGAAGGACACAAGTCAAGAGTGAGAGCAGTGGAAATGAGTTATTTAAGAGGAGCCTGTGGAGTCACATGGAGAGACAGGCTGACGAATGAGGATATAAAGGAGCGTTGTTGTGTGGATGTGGATGTGATAGGAAGCGTTATGAGGAACACACTGAGGTGGTTTGGCCATGTGGAGAGGATGGAGGGTGAAAGACTGACGAAGAGAGTGTATGTGAGTGAGGTGGAGGGGGGAGGGAGGGGGAGGCCGAGGATGAGATGGAGGGATGGGATTACACAGGATTACACAGGAAAGCAAACAGCAACAGACCTTATGGTCCTTTCGAGGCTGCTTGTTAGAGAAAACTATGACTACAAGATCTAACTCTACATGTTGAAGGATAAGGATAGGAAAGCAAGAAGGCTCCCCCCACCACCAAACCCTCCAGGAAAAAGTGAGAAAAACCACCATGCAGCATGGAAAAACTGACATGGAAATTTTATAGGAAACACTGGAAAGGAAAAGTCACATTCCATAATACTTTATCTATAAGCTACCCGATAGAGTAACCTGAAAGAGAAAGTAAACAAATAAAATAATAGTTACGGCATGACATTATAAACCAGTTACATTGAGTTAATGGGAAGTCTGTGGACATAACGTGGAAGCTACACACTGCACAGTGTGGATGTTTAGGGGTGGTGCAGCAGCCTTGCCTGGCGCTTTTAAGGTAGGCAGCAGTCAATCAGGCCCTAGCTCCGTTTGCTCCACTGAGACAAGGAACTCTCCCATGTGGGACAAGTACACAAGTTTCATCCTGAAGCAGTGACCCCTGGTACATTAAAAAATCCCGATGGTGGTCACTTGACTAACAGGGACCCTCAGTGATCCACAGCCCATCACAGAGTCGAAAGTAAGAGTAGTGACCGTTAACTCAGGGTTATCTGTGCAGCTCCCTAATCTGTGCTTATATTGCTTTCTTTGCGCTGGGGAGACTGAAAAGTATATGGGACGGGTGTCTTAGATAAAGGGGACTGCACCGTGCACAGTGTGGATGTGCAATGCACAGAGTGGATGTTTAGGGGTGGTGCGGCAACCTTCCCTGGCGCTTTTTAGGTAGGCAGCAGTCAATCAGGCAATAGCTCCGTTCACTCCACTGAGACAAGGAACTCTCCCATGTGGGACAGTACACAAGTTTCATCCTGAAGCAGTGACCCCTGGTACATTAAAAAAATCCCGATGGTGGTCACTTGACTAACAGGGACCCTCAGTGATCCACAGCCCATCACCAGGTCAGAAAGTAAGAGTAGTGACCGTTAACTCAGGGTTATCTGTGCCAGATCCTAATCCTGTGCTTATGATTGCTATTTTGCACCGAATAAATTGAAAATGTATAATATCGTTGACGCAACACTATGTACGGGTACATTGTTTACGGGGTGGCATCTTGTAGACTAAGGGGGCATGAACTTACATGTACCGTAGCTATAAAAAGCAAGTTATTCAGAGACAAAGAAAAAAAAGAGTCAGCTGAGAGGATTTTCGATGCCAAATACTTGTCTAATTTGTTTTTGAATGTCTCAATTGAGATACTGTTCACGGTATCTGAGGAGTTAATCCTGTTCCAGATATTTACAACTCTGTTAAAGAAGAAGTATTTTGCTTCGTTGGGATTGGAATCGTTTTCCCATGATTTTTGCAGCCATTACTTCCTGGTTTGACTCGAAACTTCGGTCTATATCAAAATATTTATTCATGTCTAAGTTTGTCATATCCCTTCATGATTTTGAAAACTTACAATAGGGTCCCACTCTTAACCTGCGCTTCGTTAGGCTAAATAATTTAAGTTCTTCAAGAGCGTTCCTCATATGTAGTTTGTTTCTAAGTCGTGGTACCATTTTTGTGATTCTTCGCTGAATTTTTCTCTAACTTTTCAATGTCCTTTCTGTAGTCACGGAGACCAGAATTGCACACAATACTCAAGATGGAGGGCGCACTAGCAGGAGTTGTACAAGGCAAAGTATGACTTTTTCCGAGATTTAAACTCGAAAGTTCTTCCAATAAAACCCACTAGCTTGTTTGCAATTTTACCGCATCGGTACACTGCTTGCTTGGTTTTAGGTCATTTGATATTATCACACCAAGATCCTTTTCACTGTCTGTACTTGATTAACTGAATATTGTTCATTTGCTGTAATTTGCATGGACATTGTTACTTCCAATATGAAGTACTTTACATTTTTCTGTGTTGAATTTCATTTTGCCATTTTTCTGCCCAAGCTTGCTAAAGTATTAAGGTCATTTTGTAACTGCTGCCACTGTAATTTTGAAGTGACTTTACTGGTTATTTTAGTATCATCTGCAAATTTGGATACTATGTATGAGGGAGGGTGTGAGTTGGGAGCAGGTCAGTGAAATGGCGGGGGGACAGGGCGACTTGGAGGCGATTTGTTTGTGGCCACCCCCAAACGGGATTGAGGCGTCTGGCAATAGATAGATAGACAGATCTATCTTTATGTCTGTGTATCCATGTGCCAATCTATCGTTTGTATATCTATCTATCCATCTGTGTCTGCCTGCCTGTCTGTCTGTATGTCATGTAGCATCTCTCAGTATCTGTCAGTCTGTCTACCTATTTATCTATCTGTCTCCATCTTCCAGTTCAGATATTATCCCATCTGTATCTTAGGGTCCAGGGCTAGAGATTATTCAGTACAATCATTTAATGCTAGCGTGACCAGTCCCTGTTCCATGAGTGGCATGTAGGAAAATCTTCAACCTACCCATGTACTTAAACCCTTATGAGCTGAATCCAGTATGAACGCCTTAACCCACTAGTCTCTCTCTCTCTCTCTCTCTCCTACTACTACTACTGCTGCTACTACTACTACTACTACTACTACTACTACTACTACAGCTGCTACCACTGCATACCACCACCACTACTACTACCACAACTACAACCACCACCACCACACCACCACCACCACTACTACTATTAATTTTATTCCTTCCATCACCAGACGATTTTTATTCAACTGAGGAAAGAATTACCCTACGAAAAGGAGCTTAGAATAACAAGCTTCAATAACTGTCTCAAGGGTGGGAATAATTCTGCCATTCTCAGCATTAGCCCTCTCATGCGTGGAAAAACTCTTGCAGTCTTTTGTAAGTGAAGGCAATGGACTCACATATCTTTTTCATCCAGCTCATTTACATGTTATTTGTGATTGCTTGCTTTTAGTGATTGCCTGCCTGATTGCATACCTATACTGATTGCTTACCTAATTTCTAACATGTGTAGTGAATGCTTACTTGCAGTGATTGCTTACCTGATTGCTTGCCTGTAGTGGTTGCTTACCTGATTGCTTACATGAAGTTTGCATACTGCCTGTAGCCAAGCTTGATTGCTTACCTGTTCCCTTCAGGACAAAGTAACTGTTCTTCAAGAATCGTTGTCCACCATGAGAGAAAGTGAATGGTAACAGTATGTAAGCCGTCAGATTCACTCCGGTGAATAAAATCGTCTGGCTTCAAAATTGTTAGTTTTATATTTTTTGAAATAGCGTAGTTTGCCCAAACTTTGTTATCAATAAGTTTTCTTTTACTACTTCGTACAAAGAAAACGTACTAGCTATTATTAATTTTTCGGTAACTTAAACTTCCGCCAGTGATCACCAATTATTATTATTATTTAGGATCAAGTGGTAGGTGGTGGCGACCATCATCCACTCACTTGATGTGATAGTGCTGCCTAGTTCTTCCTTAGCCTTTATCATTCTTTTTCTACAATGCCTGCCCTCCTCTCTTCCTATTTCTCCCATCTTTCCTGTCACTTCTTATTGCTTTTCTTTCCATTACAGGTGGCTTTACATTGAGTGACAAGCCAGATGAAAAGTTTTCCTGAAAGCCAAGAGAACCATTTACAACGCTAGGTGGTAACCATATAACCAAACCATACGTGCTCCCTACGTGTCAACAAGTGGGTTGGTGGAGGGGTTAGTTGCACCCTCCCTCGCTAAAACAAATAACTCAGAGTCAAATGGCCACCCCTTACGGGATTGTGGCGTCTGGCAATAGATATATAGATATATAGATAGATTTGGGGATCATTATTCTCGCCAGAGTAAGAGGATTGCTCCCTAACACCTTTTCCTTACCAGTTTATTTTTGAATGTGCCATTTTAATAACTAGCTTTTATCCTTACCCTTTTTCCTTGCCTGTTTTATTTTTTAATATGCCATTTTAATAACTGTGTTTTGCCCTATTTATGCAATCTGTGTTGATAATAAAAAGAAAGTAGGCTAACTGTAAGAGACTAGCAAGGTGGAACAGGCAAAATAAATCGCTAAGGAAGAGGTGTAGCTTAAACAAAAAGCCTCGATCCGCATCCTACAGAATATAATTCCACCATTATCCACTCAGTTGATGTAGTGCTGCCTACTTCTTCCTTCGCCCTTATTATTCTTTTTCTGTCACCCCCTCTCTCCCTATTTTCCCATTTTTTCCTGACACCTTTTCTTACTCGTCTTTCGTTTTTCATGTGACTTTGCACAGAGTAGCAAGCCCTAATGGTTTCCTATATGTCAAGAAACTGGCAATTACAACGCTGACCGGTAACTGTATAGCCAATCCCCCCCCCCCCTTTTTTTTTTTTTTTTTTTTTTTTTTTTTTTCCACTGAGGCCGCCTGCAGTTTCTGGCCACTTCTCGATGCCACTTCCCTGGTCATGTCTTCCCTGTTCAGTTTTTCTTGTCTGCTGGGGCTGCTTTCCCTGCCCTGGCCCCACTTCCCTGGCCATGTCCCAGGGTGGAGGCCAGTGTCAGAGGGGACAGCACAGGTGTATGATTTTAACCCTTTTGACATTTCAGCATGTTGCTATGTGAGTCTATATTTTAGAAAAAGTTGTCCATTAAATCTCCACTACTAGCATTAAAGCCCCAGTTATAGTTTCCTCTGCTTTACAATAGCAATTGTTTAGAAAAAGTTGACATATTGGAACACATCCCCATACTCGTATACAGTAATGAGGACTGTCAGTGTCATGCAGGTCACCTTGTTATATGGCAAAAGCAATGTGTTCTGATCTAAAACATTTCTAGACATTTGTTGTTGTTGTTGCTCTACCTCAGTCTGTCTGGTCAAAGTCAA
>NC_137069.1:9251635-9290834 GCF_032717465.1 Coenobita brevimanus | reverse complement strand
TGACAGTCAGATGAGCATGGGGTTGGAGCTACTACCATTATTACTTACTACTGCTTCTACTAGTACTACTACTACTGCTACTACTACTACAACTACTACTACTACTACTGCTACTACTACTACTACTACTACTACTACTAATAATAATAATAATAATACGGTACCACTACCATATGCGACGTAAACTTGAAGCTACTTTTGCATTCAGTTTGGTACTAAGTGGGAATTGCTTTAAACTGCTCTGAGAATGGAGCTTGTGGGGAGAGAGAATTAATAGACATCCTGTATACTGTATAAAGTGTTTTGTTGTCTGATATTACGGTCGTATTTCTCTCTGTCTGTCCGTCTGTCTGTCTGTCTGTCTGTCTGTCTGTCTGTCTCTCTCTCTCTCTCTCTCTCTCTCTCTCTCTCTCTCTCTCTCTCTCTCTCTCTCTCTCTCGTGTGTGTATCATTAATATATTTGTACTTTCTTGCTAGCTACCACCCGGTTTTATCTATTTTATAAACCACCTGTCTGTCTAATTATTGCCAAAGTCCTTAATCCCGGAATAGGTAATACAAACAAATCGCCTCCATGTCGCCCTGTCCTCTGCCATTTCACTTCCCTTCACCCAGCTCACATCCCCTCTCTCATATACCTTTCCACTCCATCCCTCCATCTCATCCTTGGCCTCCCTCTTCGTCTCCCCCCTCCACCTCACTCATGCGTTCTCCTCTGTTAGTCTCCTCGTTCTCCATCCCTCTCCAAATGGCCAAACCACCTCCTTGTATTTCTCCTAACGTATCCTATCACATCCACATTCACACCACAACGTTCCTTCACTTCCTCATATGTCAGTCTGTCTCTTCATGTAACTCCACATGCTCCTCTCAAATAACTCATTTCCACTGTACTCACTCTTGACTTGTGTCCTTCCAGCAAGGTCCAGGCTTCACTTTCATACGTTAGAGTTGGTCTCATAATATTATCATGCAGCAATCTCATTACTTCCATGCTCACTTCCCTATATCATATCTCTCCTTAAAAAAAAAAAAAAAAAAAAAAAAAAAAAAAAAAAAAACGTATCCCAAGCACTTCATCCTCCAAACTTCTATCCTTACTCCTCACAGTAAACCCCCTTTGCATAGAAATAATGTCTATATCTTACTTTTTGACCTAGAGATAATAATGAATGAAAAATGTCCCTTTTCGAGGAGGGTTTGAACTGAAAGTATAAAATGTTAATATTCTTGTAGCAGTGGTGGGGGTGGTGTTGGTGGTGGTGGTGGTGGTAGTAGTAGCAGTAGTGGTAGTAGTATCGGACCGGATATGAGTCCATATCTAGACGTCTTTTCCTTCGTCATCTCTTCTCTAATTTCCTCTCTTACTATTCTCTCTTTCCCAGTCTCTTCTGTCTTCCCTCACCCTTTCCCTCTTCCCCTCGTCCCTTCCTCTCTTCCTCTCTCCCCTCGTCTTTCCTCTCTTCCATTCTCCCTTTCGTCTTTCCTCTCTTCCATTCTCTCTCTCGTCCTTCTCTCTCTCTCTCTCTCTCTCTCTCTCTCTCCTGTTACCTGCCTTTCCATTGTGCTTCAAGGTTCCTTTGATCTCTGTATTCCACTCGCTTCTGCCCTCCCTCTTCCATCTTACCAATTTCTGCTCTCTCTCTCTCTCTCTCTCTCTCTCTCTCTCTCTCTCTCTCTCTCTCTCTCTCTCTCCTGTTACCTGCCTTTCCATTGTGCTTTCAAGGTTCCTTTTGATCTCTGTATTCCACTCCTCGCTTCGCCCTCCCTCTTCCATCTTACCAATTTCTGCTCTCTCTCTCTCTCTCTCTCTCTCTCTCTCTCTCTCTCTCTCTCACACACACACACACACACACACACACACACACACACACACACACACACACACACAGTCGCGGTCAATAAACCCTTTACATTCCAGGGATTCGAAACTAATGAAATAATACCCTTTTCATCCCTCAGCCTTTTCTTCTTGGCGACTTATTTTTTTCCTTCTTTCTTCTTTGAACATGTATACCAAGTGACTATAGTTCTTTCACCGTAACTTGGCCCAGATTTTCGTCCTTTTGCAGCCTATGTCAAGTGGTGGTCAGTGCCAGGAAAGGACAATACTATGACTACATCCATTGCCATAGCACTTCTTCAGACTAGCATCATATTTTAGGCCATGGTAAAAGGAACAGAGTAGGTAACTAAAGAACTCAAGGCGAAAAATTAATGAACTGAAGACGAGTGCCCGTATTGTCGATTAAGAAAAACTCCCTAACATCTTTTCCTAAGCGATTTATTTTGCTTATTACACCTTGCTGTCCTCTTCTGCGTTACATGAATCCTTCTTATATCATCGTACTCTGCACAACAATATACAAAAGGATAAGTTAACCACCCATTTTCACAAATAAATCTGTAGGAGAAAGGTGTTAGGGAGCCAAGGAAAATGCGCATGTGGAAGCATTGCTCATTACAAAGTTATATGTGTACTATATGAAAGTGGTATTAGATTCTTAGCGCCGGTCAGACTGTTAGGCGCAGTTTGTTTTCTCCATCCTTTTACCCCTGTTCCTTCTATTTTTTTTTCTTTTGCGTGTCCAACTCTGGGCTAAGGCTTCGGGGTCTATCTCCAAGTCCCAGTAGTCCTCCTTGGGGCCCAGTAGTCCTCCTACACCTCCACATGTCGGCCACTTCGGCGCTAACACCCACCGTCCATATTGAATACATGCTAGGGTTGAGTCCTATACAGGACTGATGTACTAGTATTAGCGGGGGTACTTTTATGACATGTCGGGGGGGGAGAGATTTGCAGATCAGAAAAGTCCTTTTTATGAAATTCTAAATCCATAAACTTCGTTCCTTGCCCCAGCCAGGATCCTCGGAACCTGGGTCCATTAGTACCGCAGTCCGTCTCTCTACAGATTCTGCCACCGCCTCCCTCACTTTAGGTATGATGCATAAAATCTAAGCCTTCTTTCCTCTCTCTCTCTCTCTCTCTCTCTCACTCTCTCTCTCTCTCTCTCTCACCTTTGTATCCCTTGTCCATCTCCATTGACACCATTCCCCTCTGTCTCTCTTCAATCTCCATTTCCTCCTTTTCTTCTTCCCCTCCTCTGCCTCCATCTTTCCTTCCTTCTCTCTCCCTCTCTACCATTTCTCGTTGCCCCTCCCAACTTTTCTTGTTCCTTCCATCCATCCTTCCTCCTTCCTTTTTCCTTTCCCTCCTTTCTCTCTCTCTCATTTCGTACATCCGTCCCTTCCCTCCTTCCTCTGTTCTTTTCCTCCTTTCTTTTCATTCTTCCCTCCTTCTTACCTTTCCTCTTTCGTTTTCTCTCTTCCCTCTCCTTCCTTTCTGCTTCTCCTCCTTCCTTCCTTCCTTCTTCTTCCTTCCCTCATCTCTTCTCTGGTCTCTCTCTCTCTCTCTCTCTCTCTCTCTCTCTCTCTCTCTCTCTCTCTCTCATCCTCTTAGGAATCTTCTTTTTCAAAATCCATTACCTCTCCTCTTCCTTTACTTCCCCTTTCCTTTTCCTCCTCCTTCCTTCTCTCCTTCTTTTGCGCCTTCCTTCTTCTCTCTTCCTTCTCTTCTTCTTTCCTCCTTTTCCTCCTGTTCTTCCTCCCTTCTTCCTTCTCATCTTCCTTCTTCTTCCTCTTCCTCTCCAGAGTCTCTTAGTCTTTGCCCTTCCCATTCTTTTTGTTCCTATTTCCTTCTTCTTCCCTCCCCTCTTACTCTATCCTTCCTAAATTCTCTCCTTCCATCCTTCCCACTTTCCTTCCCTTGTATCGACTCTCTGTCCTACCATTCCTACAACCATTCCAATCTACCTTCCTTCTTTCCCTCCATCCTATCTTCTCTTCCCTTTCCTTCTTTGCCCCCATCCTACCTTCCCTCCCTCCATCCCTCCTTCCTCTCCCTCCATCCTACACTTCCCTGCTTCCTAAACCTCTGCCCCCTTTCCTCTTCATTCTTCCCCTTCCCTGCTCATTACCTACTGTATCTAACCTCATTCTACTCTCACCTTTCTCTCATTTCATCTTTTCTTTCCTTCCTTCCCCTCCCTTTCTTCCCCTTCCCCCATTCCTTTCCCTCCTCTCCCTCCTTCCCTCCCTCCTTCATTCTCCTCCCTCCTTCTATCTCCTCCTTCCCTCCCTCCTTCTGTCTGGACGAACGAACTGAATGCCATCCTTTGTCTGGCCTTCCCAAAGCTCATATTTCTTCTCCTTTGTTACCCACAATCTCTCGTAAGGAAGGAGAGAGAGAGAGAGAGAGAGAGAGATTGTAGAACACCTGAGAGGAGAAACTGCTCACAAAGAAAAAATCAGATCAGCTTAAAAACAAAGTGTTAGAGAGAGAGAGAGAGAGAGAGATAGAGAGAAAGAGAGAGACTGTGGGAACACCTGAGGAGAACACAAACAATTACTTGATCAGCTAAAAACAAAGTGTTAGAGAGAGAGAGAGAGAGAGAGACAGAGACAGAGAGAGAGAGATTCAGGATGTGGCAAACACACTCCATCCCATCATTACAGAGAGCTTAGTGTGTGTGTGTGTGTTGTTCTTACCTAATTGTTCTTACCTAATTGTAACTTTACACAGGAATGAGTCAAGCTCGTACTGTCCTGTGTCTTAAACTCATATTTATCGTACATATCCTTAAATTCTGTGGGAATTGGTTTTGGCATTTACACTATTTCATTCGGTAGTGCATTCCATTGATCTAATTGCTCTGGTTTGGGAAACTGAAATTTCCTTACTGTCTTTATCACCTCTCTTCTTTATGCAGTTTTTTGCAGTGTCCCCTTGCTGATGCTTCTCCGTATGTTAAGTGGAATCATTTATGTCTATTTCTCTCCTTTTCCCGATATGGCATCTTGAGTATAGCATTATCATGTCACCTCCTTTTCCTTCTCTCCTGTAGTGTTGGTAGATTCATTTTATTTAGTTTTTCTTCGTAGCTTAGGTCCCTTAAGCTTGGTATCCATCTTGAGCTGTGCCCTTTGAACCCTCTTTTCAATCTTGTCTATATGCTTTTTGAGATGAGGACCTCCAGACTACTAGATGCATATTCCAAGGGCTGGTCTAATGAATGAGTGTTATGTATCCTTCTTAGCATGTCTTTCATTTATGTATGTGAATGCTATTCTCATATTTGTGTTAGTGGGTATATGGCTGTTCCGTACCTTCTCACTATGATGTGGTCAGCCGGAGATAGTCTGTTATTGAATAATGCACACTCTAGGTCTTTTCTCTCTTTTCTGATGTGGTATAGGGTTTTATTTTCCTAACTTATAATCCCAATCAGGTCTTTTCCACTTTTTACTATAAACTCTTGATTACACATGACACTTGTCCACATTGAATTCCATTTAAGCTAAAAGTGTACTTACTCCATTCATGAAGTTTATTTAATTCTTCTTGTAGCTCTTTGCAAGAGTCTGTGTTAGTAATTCTCCTTGTATTTTTGCATCATCTGCAAACATATTCAGATAGCTCTCATTTCCAGTGTTACTGTTTATATCATTTATATACACTAAAAACATGATTGGTGCCAGGGTGACTGAACCCTGTGGTACTCAATTTAGTCACTTCTTTCCATTGAATATGAGTAGTTTCCTCTTAGTACTGTCCTCATTTCTCTTTTTATGAGAAAGTCTTGCAATCCAACAAAACAGTTTGCCTCGAAACCCTCCTTTGATGGTACAGTTTCCATAAAAGTTCTTTGGTGTGGTACTGTGCTCAAAAGCTTTCTTGAAATCTTCAAATAGATACTGTCCACCCATCCTTCCCTTTCCTGCACAAATATTGTGTTTGTTACTCTGTCTTAGTAGCCTCAACAGATTAGTAACACATGATTTTCCCCTTTTCTGAAACCAAACTGTCTTTCTGTTACTCATACTGTGTTCTTCTAGATGATTTACACCAAGCTTCTTTCTTATAGAAGTTTTTCTAATACCTTGCTTACAACATCAATGGTCAGTGATACTGGTCGGTAGTTGAGAGTGATTTGTCTATTTCCTTTCTTGAATAAGGGGACAATGATTTGCTTTTTTTCCAAATATCAGGTAGTTTTCCTTGACTCATAGGATTTCTTGAAAATTTAAAATAATGGCTTACTTAACTCCTTTGCACATTCTCGTAATACACCAACATGAAATTTCTCACATCAGAACCACTTGCTTTTCCTCTGTCTAATCTGACTTAATTCCTCTCCAGTATTAGCTTTTCTGCTATTCAGGTATATCTTGGTAGTATGTGTGGACATGCGTGTTCCACATAGTCCCTCTCAAAATTTTTTTTCTTCGTGTAAAAACTAATTGGAAATTCTTATTTAGTGCTGCACAAATATCTGATTCTCTTGTGTATAAGTGATTCCCTCGTCCGTAATGGATTGTATTAGTATCTTTTACTTTGGTTTTGCTTCTTGATGAGTAGCTGTAAAACAGCTTTGTGTGTGTGTGTGTGTGTGTGTGTGTGTGTGTGTGTGTGTGTGTGTGTGTACATTTTATCACATTGAAAAATGTAACCAGAAGTTGAAAAAGTACAACAAATGTCAATTGTAAAGTAAAGGGAAAGAAAAGAAAGAAAAAATTAAGATTGCTTACAAGATTATGTTTCAAGACAGAAGGAAAGACATGAGTGAGGAAGACTGGAGGTGGTAGGCAGAGGGAAAGACAGACGATGGGAAAGACTTGAAGCGATGGATAGGCAGAGGAAAAGACAAACTGTGGGAAAGACTGGAGGTGGTAGGCAGAGGGAAAGAGACAGATCGTGGGAACGACCTGGAGGTGGTAAGTCAGAGGGAAAGACTGGGAAGGACTGGAGGTGGTAGGCAGAGAGGAAAGACATGACAATGGGAAAGCACTGGATATGGTAGGCAGAGGGAAAGCACAGACTGAGGGGAGACCTGGAAGGAGTAGACAGTGGGAAAGACCATGGAAAAGATAGGAGGTGGTAGGCAGATGGAAAGACTGGAGGTGGTAGGTAGAGGGAAAGACAGACTGGGAAAGAGACTGGAGGTAGAATACAGGGGGAAAGATTGGGGACAAGACTGGGGGAGAGGGAGAGACAGACTAAGGGAAGACTTTTTATATATAGGCCTATATACAGGTATCGGACTGGTATAGATCAGACAGTCCTTTCCTGATGCACAGCAATTTCTCCAACACTTATATACAGTATACTGTGTATTTGCACCCTATTGGTTCTAATTTGGGATATACCGTACATACAGACTGACAGACAGCCATGGCCACTAAGCAACACATTAATTTTAACAAGCTTATATCACTTCCAACAACACACCTTTCTGTACTTCTGCCAACTTAGGAAAGTGTGCTTCACTTCGGCTGTCATGCTTCTCTCCTTTATCTCAAGTAGATGGCCCTGCAGTGGACCTTGTTATGGCCTATTACACCTGCAGTGAATCCAGGTGAATGGTGGTTTAAGAATGAACCTCTCTCTCTCTCTCTCTCTCTCTCTCTCTCTCTCTCTCTCTTCTCTCTCTCTCTCTCTCTCTCTCTCATTTTAAGGCCAATAATTTCCCCAGCGTCTTTCATAGCTAGGTTTCATAAAGCAGCCTAACCTAATCTGAACCCAAACACAAACCCAACTCAACCCACCCCTTTATCTAACCTAACCTCCAACCAAACCTAACCTAACCTAACCCACCCTTATCTAACCTAACCCAACCTAACCTAACCCTAATCCCACCCTTATCTAACCTAACCCCAACCTAACCTAACCTAACCTAACCCACCTTTTATCTCAACCAAAACCTAACCTAACCCACCCTTATCTAACCTAACCCAACCTAACCCAACCTAACCTAACCCAACCTAACCTAACCTAACCTAACCTAACCCACCCTGACCTAACCTAACTCAACCTAACCCAACCTAACCTAACCTAACCCACCCTTATCTAACCTAACCTAACCTAACCCACCCTTATCTAACCTAACCTAACCTAACCTAACCCACCCTTATCTAACCTAACCCAACCTAACCTAACCTAACCTAAACCACCCGTATCTAACCTAACCCAACCTAACCTAACCCAGCCTATTCTAACCAAACCCAACCTAACAACTTAACCCGACCTGACCCAACCTGACCTAACCTAACCTAACCTAACACACAAAGACATGTTACTGACGAAATTTTTCAGACACTCTGTTTTCTAATATTTAAGGACGGAAATAGACAGACTTTCCCCAGCGACTGTGTATAAACTATTCAAAATTCCCGCTGACTCTTGCATGACTGAGTTGGAGAGAAAAGAGTGAGTATGCGTGGGTAGACGGGTGCTGCGTGCCTGCTGGGAAGTGAACGTGTATGTGTATGTATGTGTATATAGCAAATGTTTTGTGTGTGTGTGTGTGTGTGTGTGTGTGTGTGTGTGTGTGCGCTGACTGTAGATAGACGGATGCTACGTTCCTGCCGTAAAGTGAACGAATATGTGTATGTATGTGTATATAGGAATTACTGAGAGAGAGAGAGAGAGAGAGAGAGAGAGAGAGAGAGAGAATCCAAGCACTTCTTAAGGTACGGTTGGGGATAAACTCATCTTAGGAGAGTCTTGCTCATTAGGTCTTGCTATTCTGAATCTTACTCCTTTCCTCCGCCTCTCCTTCCTCATGAACTTTCTCCTCCTCCCTCCTCTCCCCACGCACTTTTCCTCCCTCTCCTCATTCACTTTCTCCTCCCTCCCCCACGCACTTTCCCTCCCCTCCCTCCCTCTTTTCTTCCTTCCTGTCTTCAAATACTGGTTATTATTTCTTCATTCCCATTCTTTGCTTTTCTTTTCTCTCCTTCCTCACTCTCCTTCTCCTCCTTCCTCCCGTCTTCTCTCCACTTCAGTCTTTCTCCTCAGATCTTGACTCTTACACCTACCTCCTGTAACTAAGTGTGGATTAAGGTAACTCCCTAACACCTCGTCCTTAGCTATTTATTTTTGGACACGACTGGCTAATATCCCTCTGTACGTTATTTATGCAGAGTATGGCGACGTTAGAAGGATTTATGTAGCACAGAATAGGGCAGTGAGGTGTAATAAGCAAAATAAATCTCTTAGGAGAATGTGTTGGGGAGGTGTTGACTACTCGGTATTTCACTTAGGCAGGGATTGTCCACTCCTCTGTTGGTTTTTCATTACTATGAGAGAGAGAGAGTGGTGGGTTTCTCTCTCTCTCTCTCTCTCTCTCTCTCTCAAAAAAAAAAAAAAAAAAGTCTTTCCTTCTTAATCCCATTTTCTTTCATCCAAAACTCAATTAATCTAGCATAGTTTCCCAATTAATTCTCGAAATAAAAATAAATAAAAAAATAGAAAAAACACATTGAAATAACAGAGAAGGAAAGATGAGAACCTTGTCCATCCTATAAGAAAAAAATGCCTCTTTTAATGATAAGTAAGACGTGATTATTTTATTCTCTGTACTTATAAGGGATTTTCTGTTTATTTTTCTTCCCAGTATTAACAAGGAATTTAATTAACCGTCAGGTAATTACAGGTTTCTAATTGCCTGGGAATGGGTTATAGGAGCCTGAAATTATTAAATACTGACGCTTCCTAACACCGCTTCCTTAGCGACTGAGTTTGCTTGTTGAACCTTACTGTTCTCTTCTGTGCTACATGAATCCTTCCAGCATCGTCAGACTCTGCATAAATAACGTACAAAAGGATAGCCAGCCATACGTTTAAACAAATCACCAAGGAAGAGGTGTTAGGGTGGGAGAGATATAGTATTCTGTCCTAAGTTAAGCCAGACGACTTTACTATAACTTTATTTAGCGAGGAGTGAGCCAGAGGAGCCTGAGTGTTTATCGGGGGGCGGGGACAGAGACAAATAGAGTAGGGTGGAGGGTGAGGAGTGAGCGGGATGGGCTAGTGTGGGGTGGCAGGTGGTAGGGTGGAGGGTGAGGAGTGAGCGGGATGGGCTGGTGTGGGGTGGCAGGTGGTAGGGTGGAGGGTGAGGAGTGAGCGGGATGGGCTAGTGTGGGGTGGCAGGTGGTAGGGTGGAGGGTGAGGAGTGAGCGGGATGGGCTAGTGGGGTGGCAGGTGGGTGTTATTTCCCTATCGTCGTCTGCATAGGAGCCTCCCCAACACATCCTTTTCAGATACTGTAATTTCCATATTAATTGCCAAATCATTTTCTAACGTTATTTATGCAATCTATCATAATATGAATACGATAAATATACATCAGAGCTGAATAATAAGCTGTACAAGGCAAAATAAGCCACTTAGGGATCGGTGGTAGGGAGCTTTTTGTGCCGTCGAGAATACAAGCATAATATTATCATTATTTTTTAAATATTGGCAGAAAGTTAACAGAGGGGCGAAAAGCCAATTAAACACACACACAAAAATCCATGCACTAGATTACAGCTTTACTCCATTCATTATTAGTAGTAGTAGTAGTAATAATAATAATAATAATAATAATAATAAAGATAACTAGAAAGCATCCAGAGAGCTCATACCTCCTCCAACGCCATTGCCTTTAAAAAGGATCCGGATCTGCATCCGGCCTAAAATTTAATCGTTTCTTTCTTCGCCCATGACCCACCGTTCCACAAAATTTCATTGAAATTTATTGAAAACTTTTGAAGATGTCGTCTGGACAAACAGACAAGCAAACATAGGTGAATAAATAACCTCCTTCAACTTCGTTGGCGGAGGTAATAATATTAGTAATAATAATAATAGTAATAATTATAATAATAATCCATCCATCCATAATCCAACCCTACATTGCCTCATGAGGAAAGTAAGAGCCCGGGGCTAGGCAAGTTGGTCCAGACATTTAAGATGAGAGTGACCAGCCTCACTCATC
The DNA here is from genome assembly GCF_032717465.1 of Coenobita brevimanus. NCBI lineage: Eukaryota > Metazoa > Arthropoda > Malacostraca > Decapoda > Coenobitidae > Coenobita > Coenobita brevimanus. Next base: position 9,280,014 of record NC_137069.1, on the reverse strand, counting down.
CCTGAGTGGCATTACATGAGCAATCAACCCCAACCATCCCTTGGATATAAACCTTCACCGGCTCAATCCGATTGGAGCGCAATAATTACCTACTAAACCACCAGGCGCCAAAATTTGGTTACCACCCAGCGTAGTAACTGGTGTACAGGAAACCATTTAATAATAATAATAATAATAATAATAACAGCAATAATTATAATAATAATGATAATGATGATAATGATAATAATAATAATAATAATAATAATAATAAAAACTAACAACAGCAATAATAATAATAATAATAATAATAATAATGATAATAATAATAATAATAATAATAATAATAATAATAATAATAAAAATAATAATAATAACGAAATAAGACGAAGCTAACACTTGTATTTGAACAGCTTTGGCATTCATACGATATATAATGGAACAGGAGAAATCAGCTTCACAATCCAGTGTTCACCTCTTTGAAATCGAACGAAAATATTAGAGAATTTTGCAAAACTTTAAGGATTCCTGGCCTAAATAATGAAGCAGAGTTATGGTGTGTGTGTGTGTGTGTAATTCTCTCTCTCTCTCTCTCTCTCTCTCTCTCTGTCATGAACCGCTTCATACAACAGGTTTTTCTTTTAAAAAATCTCTTAAAGATAACAAGAGAGTAAGAGAAATTCTTCATACGAGAGAGAGAGAGAGAGAGAGAGAGAGAGAGAGAGAGCGCGTCTGATTCCCGTGTTTAGTTGTGATGAGGAATGTTGGTCAAATTTTTAATCGAACAGTTATGGAACTTTCACACACTATTCTGAAAAGCTTGTTGAGTTCCATTGGTTGCATCACTGGGTTTCGAAAGTTATCGTTCACTGTCCCATTATTTATCGTTCGGAAATTATTTAATCATGGTGTGTGCATTTGTTCCTGACACCTGTATAATGCCGATAAAAAGTCACTACACACACACACACACACACACACACACACAATGCTGAGAGAGACGGAGAGAATAACGAAGACACACACACACACACACACACACACACACACACACACACACACACAATGCTGAGAGACGGAGAGAATCACACACACACACACACACACACACACACACACACACACACACACACATAAATGCTGAGAGAGACGGAGAGAAAAACGAAGACACACACACACGAGAGAGAGAGAGAGAGAGAGAGAGAGAGAGAGAGAGAGAAACACCTTCACACTACACCTAACACATAATCCCCACAACGCGACTCTGATTTAAGCTCCAACGCGACTCTGAATTCAGCTGGAACTCTCACGACCCACAATGAACAATAGACGAGTGGCAGAATATCTGAACGCTCCTGCAATTATTTTTCTTTTGCACCACTCTGTCCTTCTGGCGTTCATAGCATTTGCTGATTAATCTCCCCAGGTGTTCATTTGCTAATTAATCTCCCCGGGTGTTCATTTGCTAATTTATCTCCCCAGGTGTTATATTTGTTAATTTATCTCCCCAGGTGTTCATTTGCTAAGTAATCTCCCCAGGTGTTCATTTGCTAATCTATCTCCCCAGGTGTTCATTTGCTAATCTATCTCCCCAGGTGTTCATTTGCTAATTAATCTCCCCAGGTGTTCATTTGCTAATTAATCTCCCCAGGTGTTCATTTGCTAATCTATCTCCCCAGGTGTTCATTTGCTAATTAATCTCCCCAGGTGTTCATTTGCTAATTAATCTCCCCAGGTGTTCATTTGCTAATCTGTCTCCCCAGGTGTTCATTTGTGACATTCCTTGACGCTGATAAGGTAGGATGGCGTGAGAAAGTTTGTTTACACTTTATTTAAGAGCTCAGTGCCCGCCACACAGCGCTTCCGTCACGGTCCCGCTACGCCGCCTCGTTGGTTCGCTGTTTGAAAAGTATGTTTTTTTCTGGGTTTCTTCTTTTTTTTTTTTGGTTTCCTTTTAGTTTCATTTTGGGTTCTCTATTAGTTTCTTTTTGTTTCTCAGGGTTTCTTTTTGGTTTCTTGTTTTGATTTTTTGGGGTTTCTTTTTTGGTTTCTTTCCAGTATTATTTTCTTTGTTTTGGGGGTTTCTTTTCTGGTTTCTTTTTGGTTTCTTTTTTTGTTTCTCTGCTTTATTATTTATTTATTTTTGCGGTTTCTTTTTAGACATACCTCGTACATCGGGTTGGGTAGCGTCCAGAGAGCCAGAAACAGAATAATAAAATAATGAAATATTAGTCAAATTTTGCTCAGGTAAATGAGCCACACTCCCATTTACTCACCTATCTAGTTCTCGGAATCCTGCCTCCATCTGATAGGTCAGAAAAAAAATGAATAAAATAAAATAAAATAAAAATCGACACTGGACTTTTGGATGGTGATAGTTTGAAATGAATATACTTAGTGCTGATGGTTATATTCCCCGCGATGCAGGCGCTCGGTCAGCAAATGTGTGTGTGTGTACTGCAAGGATAGTAACTTTCTCTCTCTCTCTCTCTCTCTCTCATACCAGGAAACACGAAAAATCCCTCTTCATGCACAAACTCAACCTCCTATGTCTCTTAGCTGAATAAAATCATCTGACATAAAAAAAAAAGGTTGATCGTCCAGTAGGTTTAGAAATTGAGCCAAAATATTATCCTAGAAGAAAATCGGACCGCTTCCTCACTCCCCCACTCCCCAAAAGCACTTCTTCGTGATTGTTGCTGGCCATATCTCTCTCTCTGAGTATTGTCTTCAGTATAATCCTCTCTTGCCCCCTGAGACGCTGAAAGTCCCACCCAGGTTACGAAGTTTGGAGGAAAGGAGAGAGAGAGAGAGAGAGAGAGAGAGAGAGGGAAAGGGAGAGCGAGAGAGAGAGAGAGACAGACAGACACACACACACACACACACACACACACACACACACACACACACACAAAATGAATGATAGACAAAAATGAGATGGTAAATAGAAAGTAAGACATAAACAAATTTAGACAGAGATAGGCAGATAGGCAAATTGGAAAACAGACAGACAGATAGATAGATAGGTAGGTATGTAGAGAGAGAGAGAGGGAGGTCCTAAGGTTTTGATATGAATGGCTGAGTGGCTGTGTGATTGTGAAAGTGAGTATGAACCAGTTAACTGTTCTTGGCTGATTTTTGGAGGTGTCTATGTTGCTCAGATATTGGGGTTAGTCTGATTTTTCCCAAAGTCCCAAATTTGTCTTAGGAATTAGAGAGAATACATGCCATAGTTTATAGTAACGAGATATGAGCTCAATATTTACCTTTCTAAAGCCGTGGATGAACATCGATGTGTCTGAAACCATATTGGAATGTATAGTTTTCGTTTTCGTTTTCGGTTTCGTTTTCATTTTTGAAGGCTCCAACATGCATGCATGCGTTTGCCTTGGTTACCATGGCGCTATATTTGACCAGCACCCGCGCAGCCTGGGCTGTATTGAGCAGTCGCACTCGGAACAGCCCAGGCTTTATACAGCAGTTAACGGGTGAATATGAACAAGTGGGGGGGGAGGAGAGAGAGAGAGAGAGAGAGAGAGAGAATGGTTGATCATGAATCTGAAAAAATTACTGTAATTAGTTGTAAGGGAAGAGAGAGAGAGAGAGAAACAATAGATTAATGCTGCAAAATGATGCTTGTCGCGAAGAAATGCTGTGGAAATGAGGTAGAGCCACAGTATTGTCTTTTTTTGCCATTGATCTACATGAAATAAATACGAAAAGGACGAAAATCTAGGCCAAGTTAAAATGAAAAAATCCACATTTCTGTTCCCACGAAAGATCTCAAAACTAATAAGAACTGTCATAGGGATTTAAATTCGTTGAACTTGTGCCTTTCAGGGAGGGATTAGGGGATTACTGGAAGGATTTTAATTTTCACCTAATCCCTATAACACTGAATCTGTCTATAGTCTGTTTTCATTGGACATTAATCCCTTACCCCCTTCAGCTCAGATGATGGTCAGGTATAGTCAGATTGGAGAGTCAGATTAGACTTGTAACCAGACTCATTATAGAATTTAAGCAGCCACGGCTTAGTTTTCCGCTTGTGAGAGTAGGCCAGTTCCGTCAGGTGAAAGTAAATGGACAAAAGTATGGTTGTACCTGACCAGAAGAGCCCCACTGATCACCGGGATACTCCACCGTCTTCGCCACAGCAAGACAGTGTCCCTCCTAAGAAGCTGGATATAACAGGAGCAGAGAGAGAGAGAGAGATGTCACCTTACTGATATTATTAATGAAATTTTATCTACTCACACTAGCAAAGGAAATAATTTAAGCACAAAGTGGCTAAAACTATAATGGAGTCTATGATATCTTTTTCTTTTTCTGATTTATTTTTTATTAATGCAGACTCACTGACTCTCCATCTTGTATACTCCAGACATTTGTAATGATTGTTTTTTTTTAATGGAGTAGTAAGGGATGCATTTTTTTAATAGAGCCCTGTTATTTATTCAATTTTAAATTAACGCACCTTCTCCTTTGTTACAGGTGAGTGAACGAGTTCCTGGGCCAGTTTACCACAGCGACACCTAGAAGAAATCGAGGTGAGAGTAGGCAGCCAAAACTCCTTAAATTTGATATTCTACTTTTCTCTGAAGGCAGTCTATCTGCAGAATGGATCCGTAGCACCATCATCCCCATCCCTAAGCCTAATTCCTCTGATTTCAGTCCCATTTCCCAAACTTTCTGCATATGCAAAGTCCTCGAGAGAATTCTTTTAGTAAGGCTCTGCAGTCTTCTTCAGGACCACCTCACTCCACATCTCTTTGGTTTCCTCCCAGGCAGAAGAACGCAACATTGCCTTGGTGAATTACTCACTCACCTCACATCCTCGTCTTGTACAGTCTCCATTGGCCTCAAAAGCTGCATTCGAAGTCGCAAACCGTGATGTCATCCTTTGACGAACTCGCCCACCTACTATCCATTTCAGAGGCGGAGTTGCGCTGTTTATCGCAAATATCTCCTAAACGAATCGTTGGATCAGTATGGTATTTCAACACACTACTTTTGACATCCGGGCCTAATTTATGACCCTTAAACCATATTGCTATTTATGTTATGTGAGGAGTTTACTCGTGAAAAATAACAGAAAGTCGACTAGTCATGTTGACGCATTCGAAGGAAAGTGTTGCCCCCCCAACACCCTCCCAAACTATTCCTTAACTACCCCTACTTCTCCCTCTTCTCCTCCTCGTTATCCCTCCTATTCTCCCCGAGCTCCTCGCCTCCTTCATCACTCTTGTGTCCCTCCCTCATTATCCCAGCACTGTATTATAATGTAAGAATGTTATGTAGTTGTACACGTATTGATATGATTATTTGCAATGGATGCAAGTCGTATTTCGCGTAGAAAGTACTGTACATCAGGATGATTACGTACATGTAATAGAAGCTATGCCTATATGTTTGCAGTGTTTATGGTCAACCATTGAAATTCACGAACTACAAATTGTATCACTTGTTGCCTGAACCTTCTCGGAGAAGTTATTACTATTATTACAATACTGTGTATTCATCCTAAAATGTCAACGTGGTCCAGTTGATATATATTGTTTTACCTGTCTCTATTTATATTATTACCAAATTATAAACTCCAGTGCTCTATTGTATATGATGCGTAATATTCATTAATATATACATAGATACTAATATGGGTGTGGGATGGTGTGACTGGGAGTGAAGAGGTAAACGGGGAGGTGGTGAACGCGATATTTGGGTGGTCGGGAAGGAATGGTCAGAGGGTTGTTCAGGGTGTTAGTGGAGGAGCTACCCCACACAGTCGCACTCGTCCGATTTTGTATAACACCTTAGATTTGATGACTGGATTAGGCTTAATATCCTTCAGTAAACTCCTAATGTAACATATGTAGCAGTATGGTTTAAGGGTCATAAATTAGGCCCGGATGTCAAAAGTACTGTGTTAAAATATCATACTGATCCAACGATTCGCTTAGGAGATATTTGCGAAAAACAGCGCAACTCCGCCTCTGAAATGGATAGTAGGTGTCTCTGGCTGCCTGTTCTGCTGGCTGGAAAGCTACCTGTCCCATCGCTATTCTTGGGTTCTGTTTTGAGGGGAGGTTAGAGCTTACCGACCCTTCAGTCTTGGCATACCTCAGGATGGGGTCCTTAGCCCCTTTCTCTTCAGTCTTCTCATGACTAGATTCCTCCGTCTTTTAGGTCCTATTCCTGTATCCTCTCTGATCCTAACCTATGCTGATGATATCTGCATCCACTCTCCTTCTCCCGTCACTCTTCACTGTCTCCAGTTAAGTTCAGCCAGGCTGCATCTGCTTGTGGGTTGATTATCAACACTGCCAAAACCAAACTGTTCACTCAATCCCTCACTCACAGGCATGTTTGCACAACCATAACCCTACTCGGCTGTCATCTTGAGGCAGTACAGGATTATACATATCTCGGAATTCCTCTCTCTTCCCTCTTTAACCCCTCCCAGTATGTCTCCACTTTCTGTACCCCTTCACAGCACACTTAAACTTGGCACGCCCATTTGTGATTCACACTGGGTTAGCATCCCAATCTCTCGATCATTTTACCTGTTATATATTCGCTCTCTTCTTGATTATCATGCTATCCTTCTCTCTCTCTCGTCCCCACAGCACAGGTCAGACCACTTGAAGTGGAACAAAACTGGGTGATGCATCTCATTCTTCAATGCCCATGCTCTGTCAGAGTACTGTAGACAACATGCTCCCTGAACTCAATCTGTGTCCCATCAACGATCGCATTCATATGCTTGGAGTCTGCTTTGCTGCAGTGTTTGATCACATTTCCGTCTCCTGCTTCATCCTTTTCCTTCCAACTGGTTGATATTCTCTCACATTCCACTCACCTCCACCGGATCCGCACATCAACGTGCCAGGCCTGGCATCCTGGCTAAAAAGAATTCATTCGGCACTCAACTGACCTCTCCAGCTATCTGGCCGAGGTCCCACCAGTATCCGTGCTGATCTTGTCACTCCCATCCTTACTGACCCTTTGCCCCCTTCCTGGACATGTACGACTCCTGCTGTGCACCACACACCTTCTGCCACTGCTCCTGAACGCATGCCAATCCCATCACAGCTCTCCGTCACTGAAACCCTTAACTTCGCAGCCCCGCACCTACCCTTCCCATCCTATTCACGTCTACACTGACAGTTCTGTCTTTGCTAATGGCTGGGCAGGAGCTGCTTGCATTGCCATTACTAATTCTGCTTCCCCCATCTTCCTCACCTCCCCACCACCTTCCCAACTGAGCCAGCAGTATCCAGTGTGAACTATCTGCATTACGCTTTGCCCTTGACTTCCTTATCTCTCATCACCTACCACGTCTCATCATCAGCGATTCCCAAGCTGCCCATGCCCTAATTCGCAACCCCTCCCCCCGCCGCCCCGCCCCGCGCGTCACCACCCGTTACTCCCGCCTCCAGCAGACCCAGACTCTTGGTCTCAGGGTTTCTTTCATTTGGATCCCAGCCCACGCTGCTCTCATATGCTACGATCAGGCCGATCGCCTGGCCTGAGCTGCCTGTAACCTCCCCCAAGCTGCCATCCGCCTCCCTGTGTCCACGACAATTGTCCGGCAAATCCATCTCAAGGAGTCCAGGGAGGACCTAGCCCTGCATACCAATTGGTCCTTCCAATTTATCCAGATCGTTTGGGCATTGTCCCTCATGGGAGTTCCCCTTCGAGCGACACTGCCGAATCTGTACCAACACACACCTCTCTGTCTCATGTCAGCTATTTACTACTTCTATATTAAGTTTTTTTACAGTATATAAATATATATATATATATATATATATATATATATATATATATATATTGTTACATAGCCTATGATTTCATCATCCTTTTGTGTAATTTTTAACGCACAGTGTGCTGCATGTTTGATCACGAGCGTGTTCTGCCTCAGTCCCCCTTCTACCGTTATAGTAGAGTAAGTCGTTCTTTCTGTTGTTCAGAGTGGGATTGTCAACTCTTTGTCCCCATGGCTTCATTTGCACGTCCTTCTTACAAGTTGTATCAAGCTCTACCGGCCCCTATATAATGAGCTCAGTCTCTACATTAATTGCCACTTAGACTACTTCCTCATTTTGTTCACATCTCTGTCCTCCCCTGTACAGTTGTTATTGTGAGTGCTCAGGAAGTCTCCAACCATCTAGCAGCTGTGTAATTTGAGTATAACTGTTATTGCATTTTTTTTCTTGTACTGTATAGCATAAGGTGTTAATTCTTAGGCCTAGTAACGTTTTTTGTAATTCATGTAGGGTTCTTATTGTTAGCCATTGTTCATAATAGTTTGTATCTGTAATAATTTATCTTGCATTAACTGAGCATTACCCAGTGTATTTTCATTTTATCAGGGCTGACTTAGGTAAATTTACTCTTGCTAATTTCGTGTTAATAGAGGCTATTGCAGTTAACCATATATTTAACCTGTTTTTTTTGCCATTACATTATCCTTATGAGTCCTGAATGTTTTGTTGTTAGTTTGAGCATTAAACTTTAACTTGTAATTTTACCTAACTCTTTTGTTTTGAACCTGGAACTTTACGGGACAGTAGTGACTCCTAGTATTCTCACTTAAAGTGTACATTATCTTTCTCTGTTCCGTAACATAAATTTGGCGACCTCTTATCAGGATATTCAGGATATTATCATAAGGATATTGCTTGATATTTTGTGACTGTGATTTATTCATGATGTCTACTATTACTACACTTGATGAAGCCAAAGATTTTTTGTCAAATGTGCAAACAGTTTGTGATGTAAAGAACAGAACAAAAGAATGAACTTAAGCTTGTTGCTCAACAATTGGGAATTGCTGTTCGCTCTCATCATTCTAAAGATCAAATTGTTGACATGATTAATGAAAGCTTGTTTAATGTAACTCCTCCAAATGAGCAAACGCAGATTGAATTAGCTAAGTTCCAGCTAGCCCTGCAGGAGGCTCAGGCTAAGGAGGCGGAGTCTCGTGCTAAGGAGGCTGAATTTCAGGCCCGTTCTAAGGAGGCTGAGGCACAAGTTGAAATTGCTAGGATTCAGGCAGACCATGAGTATCGCATGAAACAAGGTGGAACTGGATCATCTAGCTCTGATGATTTTGATGTGGCTAAAAATGTTAAACTTGTCCCTCCTTTTAATGAATCTGATTTAACAAAGTATTTTCAGTTGTTTGAGAGGGTAGCTACAGATTTTAATTGGCCCAAAAAGTATTGGCCAGTACTCCTTCAAACTGTTCTCACCGGTAAAGCTCAAGTAACTTATGCATCTTTGCCTCAGGATCAATGTGATAATTATGATGTAGTTAAGAGCTTGATTCTTAAGGCCTATGAGCTTGTTCCTGAAGCCTATCGAGTAAAATTTAGGACAACTTATAAGCAAGATAAGCAATCCCATGTTGAGTATGCAAAAATCAAAGAAGATCTGCTAGAGCAGTGGTTAAATTCTAAGAATGTGGATTCTGATTTTGGTAAATTTAAGCAGATGATTTTGCTGGAGGACTTCAAGAGGTGTATTTATAAAGATGTAAGCCTATATCTTGATGAGAAAAGAATAGATAATTTGTCTGATGCTGCAGTTTTAGCTGATGAATATGTTCTCACTCACAAGAGATATTCTAGAGAAAAAGGGAAAGCTGAGAGTAAGTACGTTGCCTCTACTCAGAGTACAGGTAACAGGAAAGAGAATAAAGATGATGTTCCTCAGGAAGTAAATGCCAGCTTCACCTCTAGATTTCAGAAAACTAAATGTACTTATTGTAGTAAGCTTGGTCATACTACGGAGAAATGTTTCAGGAGACAGCGTGATGTGAACAAAAAGGAGTCTTTAAATATTCAGTCAATTGGTCTAGTGTCCACCCTTGAGAGTTCCCATAATTCTTTAACTGAGTTAACTGAACCTGCTTTGAGGGGTAACTTAAATTCTCATGATGGAGCTCCTCTTTAGCAGTAACGTGGGTGACACTCTCAAGAGTTCATGTGCTAATTTCCTGTCTGATGGTTTTGTCAGTCCTCTGGACAATAATGACAGGAAATCAGTTCAAATATATCGTGACACAGGTGCTTGCCAATCCCTTATGCTGACCAGTGTTCTAGGCTCTAATGTTAATTCCTCTGATGAAACTGTAATCTTACAAGGTGTAGGGAATAATTACTTCTCTGTCCCTCTGTGCAGAGTGAATTTAGAGTCTGGTTTTGTTAATGGTTCCGTTATGATTGGGTTGGTTGAGACACTCCCAATGTCAGGTGTAACTTTCTTACTTGGAAATGATATTGGTGGAAGTCAAGTGTGTCCAGCTCCTCAGTTGTCTAGTGAGCCAGTGGCTGCGACCCAGGATTGTGATGTCTCTGATGTGTTCCCTGCATGTGCTGTCACTAGGGCTAAGTCTAAAGTTACTGGTGATTTAGAGGATAATGATGATGATGATGTTATCCTAGCTGACACTTTTCTTGCTAATTTGGACCACTCACCAGATGAGGCAGTACCCCGTAGTGTTGATAATTTGTCTCGTCAAGAGTTGGTTGAGTTGCAGGTTGCTGACCCTGAGTTGAAAGGTCTAGCTAACTCTGCTTACAGTGAAGAAGAGTCAGCCGGTGCTTCTACTTGTTATTATGTAAAGTCAGGAGTACTTATGAGGAAGTGGAGACCCCCAACAGCATCAGCCTACTGTGAGTGGGAGGTTGTACATCAAGTTGTCATCCCTCGTGTTTGTAGGCAGGATATCATTAGAGTGGCTCATGATTCCAGTTTGGCAGGACACCTTGGAGTGAGGAAGACTGTGGCACGCCTTTGAAACACTTCTACTGGCCAGGTATCTTCAGGGATGTTTCCTGGTATTGTAAGTCTTGTCACACCTGTCAAGTTGTGGGGAAGTGTAATCAGACCGAAAAGGTTGCACCTCTAGTTCCCATTCCTCCTTTTGAGGCGCCATTCACCCGTGTGTTGGTGGATGTTGTGGGCCCTGTTCCTAAGACTTCTTCAGGATTTTCTTATGTGTTGACCCTGATTGATATGGCTACTCGTTATCCTGAAGCCATTCCACTTAGAAATATCTCAGCAAAGAACGTGGTTAAGGAAAATGCTAGGGTTCTTCACAAAGTTTGGTCTGCCCAAGGAGGTACAGTCAGACCGGGGAAGTAATTTCATGTCAAATGTTTTCAAGCAGTCTCTGAAAGAGTTGGGCATCACCCAGATCACGTCTTCAGCTTACCATTCCCAGACTCAAGGAGCGTTGGAGAGATATCATCAGACACTCAAATCGATGCTCAAGAAATACTGTTTGGAACATCAGAAAGACTGGGACAAAGGTCTTCCATTCGTTGTATTTGCCGCAAGAGAATCTCCAAATGAATCACTGGGCTTCTCACCTTTTGAACTACTGTTTGGCCATGAAGTAAGAGGACCCCTTAAGTTACTCAAGGAATGCTGGCTGTCGGAGGAAGATGACGTCAACCTGCTGGAGTATGTGATGAAGTTCAAAGAACGGCTGTCCACTGCTTTACAGCTGGCGAGAGAGAATTTAGGAGCTGCTCAGGAGAAGATGAAGACTTGGTATGATAAGAAGTCCAGGTTACGCCACTTTCAGCCAGGAGATCAGGTTTTGATTCTGCTACCGGTGCATGGGCAACCTCTTCAAGCCAAGTTTAGTGGTCCTTATTTCGTGGAGAAGAAACTCAGTGATGTCAACTATGTCATCGCCACACCAGATCGTAGAAAGAACAAGCAACTATGTCACATCAACATGCTAAAGTTATATCACAGGCGGGATGAAAATAATCCAGTCTGCACTGTAGCTGTTCCACCCGAGTCTGCAAGTGAAGCTCTCCCATGCAGCATGAGCCTGAGTGATAGTTTGGGGAAGAATCCTGATATCATGAATGATCTCCAGACTAAGTTTTCTCACCTACCTCCCGAGGAAAGGCAGGAGTTTTCGGCATTACTGCAGGAGTACCCGCAAGTGTTCTGTGCCGCTCCAGGAAGAACCACTGTGTTGATGCATGATGTCGATGTTGGAGACGCAAAGCCAATTAAATTGCCTCCTTACCGTGTGAACCCAGTGAAAGTTCCTCTCATCCAGAAGGAGCTTGGCTACCTGTTGGACCACAAGATGATTGAGCTCTGTCAGAGCGAGTGGAGTTCTCCTGTCACTCTGGTCCCTAAGCCGGGTGGGTCACAGCGGCTTTGCATTGACTACAGACGTGTTAATCAGATAACCAAAACAGACACTTACCCTCTCCCTCGCGTGGAAGATTGCATAGACAAGATCGGAAAGGCTAGGTACATAAGTAAGTTTGATTTGTTAAAGGGATACTGGCAAGTACCTATGACTGAACGTGCTAGGGAGATCTCATGTTTTGTAACACTAGGAAAGACTTTTGCATGTTCCGTAATGCCATATGGTATGAAGAATGCACCAGCCACATTTCAGAAGCTCATGAATGTTGTAACAGAGGGTTTGGCAGGGTGTGTTGTTTATATTGATGATGTATTAATCTTCAGTGACAACTGGAAAGATCACCTATGCCATGTCAGTAAATTTCTTGAGCGTTTGGTTCATGCTAATCTTGTAGCTAATTTATCAAAGTGTGAGTTTGGTCAAGCTAAAGTTCAGTACCTTGGGTATGTAATTGGTGATGGACATGTTGCACCACCAGGAGCTAAGGTTCAGGTTAAAAGTGATCTTCCCAGACCTAAAAGTAGGAAAGAGCTACAAAGATTTTTGGGAATGGTAGGATATTACAGGAGATTTGTTCTTAACTTTTCTATTCTTGTATCACCACTTACAGACCTACTGAAAAAGGGAGTTAAATTTGTCTGGACCGATAACTGTGAATCCTCTTTCAACAAACTTAAAGCTATCCTATTAAGTCAGCCAGTGCTCGCTACTCCAAATTTTGCTAAGCCTTTTAAGATGGCTGTTGATGCAAGTGATACAGGAGCTGGGGCTGTTTTGCTGCAAGAGGATGATCAGGGTATTGAACACCCTGTATCTTATTACAGTAAGTTCACTTCACCTCAAAAGAACTACTCAACTATTGAGAAAGAGCTTTTGGCCTTGACTTTGGGTTTACAGCATTTTTTCATTTTATTTGTGTTCTGGTTTTGACCCCATAGTCATTTATACCGACCATAACCCACTGAAATTCCTTAGTAAGTTTAAAGATAAAAATAAGAGATTGACAAGATGGAGTCTACTTCTTCAGGAGTATTCATTAGACATACAACATATCAAGGGGAAAGAAAATGTTATTGCAGATTGCTTATCTAGACTTTAGACAGATTGTTTTAGAGTAATAAGAAATTTCCTTTGTAAATTTCTTTTTCTTTGTGGGGAGGTGTTACATAGCCTATGATTTCATCATCCTTTGTATAATTCTAACGTACAGTATGGTGCATGTTTGATCACGATTCGCCTCGTGGCTTCCATAGTGACCAAGCTTCCGTGTTCTACCTCACTCCCCCCATCTCCTCCCTTATAGTAGAATAAGTCGTTCTTTCTGTTTTTCAGAGCAGGAGTGTCAACTCTTTGTCCCCAATGGCTTCATTTACGCATCCTTCTTACAAGTTGTATCAAGCTCTGCCAGCCCCTATATAATGAGCTCAGTCTCTGCATTAATTGCCACTTAGTTCTACTCCTCATTTTGTTCACATCTCTGTCCTCCCCTGTACAGTTGTTATTATTTTTGTGAGTGCTCAGGAAGTCTCCAACCATCTGGCTGCTGTGTAATTTGAGTATATGAGTTGTTGCATTTTTTTCTTGTACTGTATAGCATAAGGTGTTTATTCGTAGGCCTAGTGAGGTTTTTGTGATTCATGTGTTTTAGGTGTCAGCCATTATTAATAATGTTTTGTATCTGTAATAATATATCTTGCATTAACTGAGCATTATCCGGTTTTCTCATTTTATCAGGGCTGACTTAGGTAAATTTACTCTTGCTAATTTCGTGTTAATAGAGGCTATTGCAGTTAACCATATATTTAACCTGTTTTTGCCATTACATTATCCTTATGAGTCCTGAATGTTTTGTTGTTAGTTGAGCATTAAACTTTAACTTGTAATTTTACCTAACTCTTTTGTTTTGAACCTGGAACTTTACGGGACAGTAGTGACTCTTATAGTCTGACAAATCTAAACGTAGGGTTTTGGTGGAGTCAGCCCCTCCCTGCACTGGTGCCACGTTTGCGAGCTGACCTCGCCATCAGCGATGACCTTGACACTGTTTCCCTCTTGTGATCTCCGTTTTTCTAATACCCCCTATACCCCTGCCACCAACACCCCCTATACCCCTACCCCCAACAACACCTCCATCAACAACACCCGCTATACCTCCACCACCAACACCTCCTATAAATATAGACCCCCACCATCAACACCTGTATAATAATTAGCCATTGATAATTGCTATGTTATTTTATAGAGAGCATACGGAAATGTAACCTACCGTACCGTAACTGCTTGACTCTCTCTCTCTCTCTCTCTCTCTCTCTCTCTCTCTCTCCTCCTTCTCCTTCTCCTTCTCCTCCTCTTCCTCCTCCTCCTCCCAGGTGCATTGGGAAACATTCTACCCTATTGCTGAAACTCCCTAATCTTACAATCTCATCTGTCTTAATCCTTCCCACTGCCTTCGTTCCTAAATCCCTTAATTGATCTATTTTTAACCTAAGTGTCCCCACATTTTTTAAACCATTTACCTCTCTGTCACTATTCTCCACCATATGTATCAACTTGTATTATATTGTGTATAGAACTTTCATACTGTGTGCTGTACTACTGTATAATGTATAAGAATACCCGCTGTTTATTGGAAATAAAGTTTTATTATTATTATTATTATTATTTCTCTCTCTCTCTCTCTCTCTCTCTCTCTCGCTAGATTTTGTTATGTGTCATCCATGGTTTTTTACTTCCATTTTTATGTATGGATTATAATTTTGACTTTATTTCCGCACCACCCTTGAGGTAAAAGTCACGGCGCGTTTTTTTTTAATAGAGGTTTCCCCAATAGGCCTAAATCCTTGGTGACCTCCCATAGCGTACACACAAACACGTGTCGCGTGAGTGCTGCCACCCCAGAGCTGTTTGATATATTTATTTTAATTATGAAAGGATCGCCTCTTCCCACTTTTATCACTTCAAATTTTCTTGCAATTATACTTGCTAAATTAATTAGCAATGTTAGAAGTGTTGGGGAAGTAAATAATAATTAGAATATTTTTAGAGCAACACTGCCAAATTTTAATGCCACGTTTCTCTATTATCGTATAATATAGTATGCAGAATAGTTTTATTCTTCCTTGATACATGTCAGCACTTTCATTACAGTTATATTAGTATGAGTTATGTTTATGTATCATTCCTACTACACAAACCACAGGCGTTATACATCGTAGGGTTAGGAAACATGGCAATAGTGTAGGGAGAGGCAGACTCCACCAAAACCCTATGTTTAGATTTGTCAGACTATAGTATTCTCACTTAAAGTTTACATTATCTTTCTCTGTTCCGTAACAATATATATAAAATTCTCTAATATGGCTATATAGTGTAATAAAATGCCTATTGTTTTTAATAATAAGTGACTTTTTATAAATACCTCAACACTTGGCAACGTTGCTTTCCAACGTTGTCACGCTTGTAGGTGAGTCATTGAGGGTAGGTCAGGTGTCAATCTGCAGGTCAGTTTCTCTGACCGCCATTAAAAGATAAGCTCCTACCCCTACTACTCGCCCTTGTCTGCTCCACAGTCAAGAAAAAGAACTTATTTACAGCGTAAATAAGTGTTTTTTAGAAGAGAAGGCAAACAGGGGACCTATAATTGATCCCTCAAAAGCTGTTGCTTGAACAGCGAAGGCCACCAACGTGACTGAAGTAACAGTCAGACGAATTTGCTCTTCCTTCAGTCAAGCCTGCATTACACACAAGTCACCAGAACAAACTATAATCATTCATAAAACCGTATAGACTTTTTATAGAAATAAATCACCATAAACTGTAGATTTTATATGCAGAGAGAGAGAGAGACAGACAGACAGACAGACAGACGAAGTCAGGAGGCTTTTCCTCAAATTCTAATAGTTCATAAAACCGAATAGACTTTTTATATAAATAAATCTCCATAAAATGTTAATTTTATATGCAGAGAGAGAGAGAGAGCGAGCTGGGAGTGAGGGTTAACCCTTGTCTCTAATCCGATAATTGGCCCAGTAGAAACTGTGGCAACGTCGCACTTAGGGGAAGTCCCGTGAGGGACAACGCCTAAACGATCTGGATAAATTGGAAGGACCATAGTGTCACCATCCAGCACTATGACACCTACCATGGCGTGAGACACACCTATGGCAAACACCCCACCCACACCTGCAGCTGTGATGTGGCCGTCGCCCGCATTCGCCTGGGGTATCGCTCCCCAGGGGAAATCACCGGACGACCGACCGCCAACAGGCCATGTAAACTCTGTCACAATCTAGTGGATGAAGCATTATCCCATCATATCGTTACCTGCCCAGTTACTGACCCCTTCAGACTTCCTGGCTTAATGTTTTCAGCTTTGTGTACCTACTTCATCACACATATTGATGTACTCGAAGACATTCTCACCCTTCACCCTGACTTCCTTTCATTGTAATGCCCTGGCTGAAGGAAAATGCTGGTACAGTTTGGCATACATAAATGCAAGCCTGTGTGTGTGTGTGTGTGTGTGTGTGTGTGTGTGTGTGTGTGTGTGTGTGTGTGTGTGTGCGCGCGCGCGCGCGCGCGTGCTTTCCACACGTACACATTAGGTGCAACTTTATAATGAGTATTATGTCTGTTTATCTATCTACGTGTGTATGTGAGTGTATATGTATCTATTTAGAGTGTATAACATGTATGTCTCCCTGTGTATGTATTTATGGATAGCATATATAGCCTGTGTTCATGTAGCATATGCATATGTATGCATGTCTGTACACATACCCATATCTTTATACATGCGTACCAGTCCTGTACGTACAATATGTCTGTGGCTACATGTGCGTGAATATATACATATATGTATAGATAATACGTACATGTATGTGTGCATATATGCCTCTCACTGCGTACACATGTACATATATATGTGTCATTGTGTCCTATCGCTCATTCCTTAACTTATAATGATAATTACTGCAACAACTTTGTCCCGTGTAGGTGTCAGTGTATCTCTGTGTTCATTACTGTGCTTGTAATGGTAATTGCTTTTATACTTTTTATGCCATGTATATGTTAATGTAACCTTTTGCTCTCATGCACCCTCCGTAATACTTTAAGAAGAAAACAGGTAAGTTGATAGATAGATATTGGTATAGATACAGATATATCTAGTGTTCATTTTTTTCCTTAATGCGTTTGTCGTAATATCGCTCTAAGAAGAAAATAGATACCGTAGATAGAGAGATATATATAGATAGTCTTAGTATCATGTTTTTCCCAAATGCATTTTTCGTAATATTTAAAGCAGAAAATAAACAGATAGACAGACAGATAGGTAGATAAATGGATACAGATAAGTAAATAGACAGATAGCTATAGGTACAGATATAGATGTTCAGGTTAAATTTTTTCCCTAGTGCGTTTTTTTGAAATTTCAGTGAAGTAAAAGAATATAAAATAAGCAAAAAATTCCAAAAATTTCTTCTGAGAACCTTCAGGGTTAAGGAAGCTCCCTAACACCTCTTCCTCATCGATTTATTTTTGTATAAGGGTGGGTAACATCGCTTTGTATGTCATTTATACAGAGTACGGTGATATAGGATTGATTTAAGTAACACAGAAGAGTACGGAAAGGTGTAATGAACAGAATAAATCTCTTAGGAATGGGTGTTAAAGAGCTTCCTTAACCAACCAGAATTGGGGCCACGGACGTCCCCACCTCTCTCTCTCTCTCTCTCTCTCTCTCTCTGTCTTCCTCTTTATCTCCTCGTTCCAGCATACCTGCGTTTTTAATTAACTGGAGTCTCTCACCTGTCCAATACATTTTTTTATATTTTTCAGATTCGTCTATTCCCGTTTCTGTTTCATTTTTCAGTCATCCATTCACCTCTCTCTCTCTCTCTCTCTCTCTCTCTCTCTCTCTCTCAGGTACCTTTTTTACCTCTCCTACCTTCTCTTTTAATATTATTTTATTCTTGCTTCTCTCCTCCTCTCTTTTCAGCTTAACCCTATCATTCTCCTCTTTTTCCCTCCTTCCTCCACCCTCTCTCTCTTCTCTCCCTCCCTCCTTTCCTCCTCCTCTCTCTCCAGCCTGACTCCTCCTTCATTAGTCTGCACCTCTTCATCTTTTCTAGGCCCGTCTTTCTTCCCTCCCGCCTTGAGTGTTGACAGGAGAGATCTTTCCTCCGCATTCCTCCACCTTTCCACCTCCTCCTCCTCCATCTCTCCATTGCTTCCTCTCCCTCCCTCTCCCCCCTCTTGGTGTCTTCTTCCTTCTTGTGATATCCTCTTCTTCCTCTTCCATCTTTTTCTTCTCATTTCATCTCCTCCTCCTCTACATTGCTCCCTTTCCCTCCCTCTCCCCCTCCTCTTCCTCTTCCTTGTGGTGTTATCTTCCTTCTCTTGGTTTCCTCTTCCTCTTCCATCTCCTTTTCCACTCTTCACTTTCTTCTTCCTCCTCTACGTAACAGGCAATTTTACTCTACGTTAATTAACACTAGGCTACCCACAGGTGTTATGTCAGGTAAAGGTAGACGAAGTAGCAAAGATTTTAGTTAACCAGGTTCAAAATAACTTACCTTCTCATCGCATTTTCTTTGGTGATTTATTTATTTATTTATTTATTATTTACAGAAGATGATCAGAGGAAGGAAAAACGAATTAAATAGAGAAAATAAAAACGCCTCAGTTCAAGTTCCTTTTTATTAATCATACCTCGAGACGTCTTAATTAAATTTAGATTTTTATATTGTAGGTGTAAGATGCAGCCTTTGAAACGTCACATCTATACCCCTTTCACTCTGACTTGGCCTAAAATTGACGTCTCCTCGTATTCAGTGTGAATTTTAGCAATAGATTAACCCTTTAAAAATTATTTTATAGTCATGAAGAAATGCTGAATGTAGAGCCCTAGCATTGTCCTATTCTGCCATTGAGCTTCATAATATAGGCTGCCATTGAATGAACAACTAAGCCAAGTTAAGGTGAAACAGGTATAGATGTTCTTCTCAAATTTCAATAAAGCTGTATATTCATTAGCTTTATTAAGCTGAAAAATAAAATGGTGATTGAAAAAGGAAGAGACATGTAAGAAAAAAAAAAAGTAGCACTTATTACAAATCTATCAATTAGGTGCGCGCGCGCGTGCGTCCGTGTGTGTGTGTGTGTGTGTGTGTGTGTGTGTGTGTGTGTGTGTGTGTGAGAGAGAGAGAGAGAGAACAGGAGGTTGTGGTGAAGATGGTGAGGCAAGTAGGAAAGTGGAGAGATAATGGGAGCGAAATTGAGAGAGAGAGAGAGAGAGAGAGAGAGAGAGAGCATCTCCAAAGAAGACGAACACAACCTTTCAACATTCAGTATAATGGAGGTCATTGGGCCACTGACCTTTAGATGATTATTGGGTTGCAGATTGCACAGAGTTGCATGATGAGAGAGACTGACAGACAGACGAACACACACACACACACACACACACACACACACACACACACACACACACACACAGGAGAGAGAGGAAGAGAGAGAGAGAGAGAGAGAGGGGAGGGGCTGTTGAGAGAGAGAAAAATTAAGACAGCGATGGAAGTAAAGAAACAGAGTGGGTGAAGGAAAGAAAAAGGAAGGAGTACAGGGAAGGGAAGACAGGTTAGAGGATGATGTTGGAAGGAGGGAGAGGAGGGTAGGGAGAGTCTTGAGTGGGGGAGAGGAGCAGGTAGATGAAAAAATATGAGTCTTTCCAGGTATATATGAAGTCGCAAAAACCAAATGACATTAAAACGAAGAAATAAAGTATAATTGATTTTTTTCCACAGTGATCGATAAGCCAACACACATTCCAAGCCGCTATAGTAGGACTCGCGCACGTTTGCGGCTGTGGTGTGACCCGCACCTGTGTACAATGGTGCCACGTTTCCCCAACTTGCGATGTGAAACGGAAGCTATTTATGTACAAGGCATCACAAATTCGATAAATTCAGATGAATAAAACTTACACTTGTGTATTTTGATGGATGAATCAACAGTAATCTTATTATGCATAAAATATTTATACAGTAACACAGAAACATGGCATACATATTGTACAGTGTTGATAAAAGAAATTGTAGTCACTTTTAATGTTTTTTAGCGTAGTTTTAGGGTGGGTAATAATATCACAGTTATGGATATAAGATAATGAGCCTGAAAAAAGAGGAAATATGCCAATATCCAAAGTAAAAGAAATAATTCATGTAATTCTTGTGAGTGGCAACACTTACCCAGTCTGGCTTAAGGTAAAGTACGTACCTCCGAAGACCCAACCATAGCTTGTACAGGTGTTGCTAGGGAAAAATGCTCACATTTACCGGCTTTTACCATAATTTTAAGGGCGAGGAATAATCAAATTTATAATCGTAAGCTAATATGTAGGACAAAATAGTAGGCATATGCTAATACCGAAGTAAAAAAAAAAAAAAAAAAAACATTATTCACTCGCGAGCGGCAACACCCACACCCAGTCGGTGAGAGAGAGAGAGAGAGAGAGGCAGGAGAGGGGCATGCATTGAATGCATTGTCGGCATCACTAAATATAACAAAACCAAATTAACAAATGAAAGCACAATTATAAATAACTTATAAAAGAATCAAAAGTACTCAGGGTGGCTCACATTTCCCGCCAGGAGAGAGAGAGAGAGAGAGAGAGAGAGAGAGAGAGATAACGGTATAGAAAACGTGGCAACACTGTACACAGTTCCGGGCCACACCACAGCCGCAAACGTGGGCGAGTCCTACTATAGTCATGGTGTCTCGCTTGTTGTCCCCAATTTAAGGCCCAGCTGGAGACCGATGACCTGTGGCGAGTGAAAGTGACCTGTCCAGACCAGCCCGTGACCTTTGACCTCTTCTGTGACTCGATAATGACCTGTTTTGATTATAGAGTGAATGAAACGTTTGGAAAATTAGGACAAAAAATGTAATGTGTGTTTTCTTTTTATAGGATCATGATTTCTTTGTTGCACACACACACACACACACACACACACACACACACACAGGGAGAGAGAGAGAGAGAGAGAGACAGAGACAGACAGACAGACAGACAGACAGAGGGGGGGGGGAAGAGAAGTGAGTGAAGTAGAGAGACAGACAGACAGACAGACAGAGGGGGGGAGGGGGAGAAGTGAGTGAAGCAGTGAAGAGGGAGAGGAAGAGAAATGAGAAGTGAAGGAGGAGGACGAAGGGAGAAGTTGGAAGAGGTACAAAGAGGGGGGAGGGGGGATAGAGGGAATGGAGGGAGGGAGAATAAAAGGCAAATGAGGTGGAAAGGAAGTGAGGCAGCTTGAGAGAGAGAGAGAGAGAGAGAGAGAGAGAGAGCGATAGGGTGGGGGGGGGACACTGGCTTTTAAATGTCTGTGTCCGCTTAATATCAAGAGGAAATTGCAGGTAATAATACCTGTGCCTTCTCATTTTTCTCCTTCCTGAGCCCCCCCCCCCCACACACACACACACTTTCATGTATGAATACTGTATATACTGCATACATACATGCCAGCTGAGAGAACGTGAGTGAGTGAGGTTTTTTCCTCCCACCGACCGTCACCTAACCGAAGTAGGTGACTGAAACCAGTGTGTGTGTGTGTGTGTGTGTGTGTGTGTGTGTGTGTGTGTGTTTTCACGCATATGTCAGTATGTATTTATAGAACAAAAATTAAGTGCGATATCTTCATCTAGTAACTGCGTATCTGGTTCAACAACATATCTATAGGTCCGCAATTATACTCATCCATATCCCATCGACCCCCTCCATGGTTCGGAACATCGCAAACAGATTCAAGTAAACAGTTCCCGTTTGTGTGTGTGTGTGTGTGTGTGTGTGTGTGTGTGTGTGTGTGTGTGTGTGGACAGTTACCGGAGACTTGGGGAGATAGATGGAGAGATGGAGAGGCTGGAAAGGACAGGGAGAAGGTGAGAGTGGAAGATGAGAGAGGGGGAGGGAAGTAGGTATGTATGGTGGAGAGAGAGAGAGCGAGAGAGAGAGAGAGAGAGAGAGAGAGAGAGAGGGTAAGAGTGAGGAAAGGTAGAACGAGAAAAAGTAGGGGCAAGTGGGAAGTAATTTAGAGAGAGAGTTAGAGAGAGAGAGAGAGAGAGAGAGAGTCTTGAGAGATAAGATGGTAATATGAGATAAGGACCCTGGTAGAGAAAATGGAAATCAGAGAGAGAGAGAGAGAATTATGAAGGAAAAATGGGAAAAACGAAAATAATGTACCGAGAGAGAGAGAGAGGGAGAGAGAGAGAGAGAGAGAGAGAGAGAGAGAGAGAGAGAGGGGGGGGGTTGTGTAAGAACTGTGAGAAAACTTTATCTTAAGAATGGTGGAAGGAGATTGCAAAACGAGAGTATGAGTGAATGTGTGCTTGAGGGAGAGAGAGAGAGAGAGACGTCACCTTACTGAAAATATTACTGAAATTTGATCTACACACACTTTCAAAGGAAATAATTTAAGGCCAGAATAGCAAAAAAATTATAAATAGGTCCATTTTCTTTTTGCTTTCCTTTTTAATAATCCTGACTCCATTTTCTTTATTACACAGTTGTAAAGATTCTGTTAATGGAGCAATAAGGAATGCATTATTAATAGAGCTACGTTCTTGAGTTTTTAATTAACGCACCTTCTCGTTTACTACAGGTGAGTGAGCCAAGATTCTGAGCCATTTTACCACAGTGACGCCGGAAAGAAAATGGGGTGAGGTAAGAACGATTAAACCCCTTCAGTCCGATAGTCAGTGTATTTATCTGTCTATCTGTCTATCTATATCCGGACACCATAGTCCTGTAAGGGGTGGCCGTTTGTCTTTGAGTTAGTAGTTTTACGGGGAGGGGCACTAACCCTCCACCAACCCACTTGCTGGCACGTAGGGAACACGTATGGGTTGGTTACATGATTTCCACCAAGCGTTGTATATGGTTTCCTGGCTTACAGGAAACCATTAGGTTTGTCACTGCATGTAAAGCCACCTTAAAAGGAAAGAGAGTAATAGAAAGTGACAGGAAACATGGGAGAAGTAGGAAGAGAGGAGGGCAGGCACATTAAAAGAACGATAAAGGTGAAGGAAGAAGTAGGCAGTACTACATCAAGTGAGTGGATGATGGTGAGAAATAGGAAGACAGGAGGGCAGACACAGAAAAAAATGATAAAGGTGAAAGAAGAAGTAGGCAGCACTTCATCAACTGAGTGCATGATGGTGAGAAACAGGAAGACAGGAAGGCAGAAACAGAAAAAGAATGATAAAGGTAAAGGAAGAAGTAGGCAGCACTGCATCAAGTGAGTGGATGATGATGAGAAATAGGAAGAGAGGAAGGCAGACACTAAAAAATAATAATAAAGCGGAAGGAAAAAGTAGGTAGCACTACATCAAGTGAGTGGATGATGGTCGCCACCACCTACCACGTGCCCTATAATTTATTCTTGATTCTGCAGACAGTTTTTTGTAGTTTTTTTTTCTTTTTTTTTTAGGCTATGTCCACACCCCGAAGTTCCAAATCCCTCCAAAGCAGAATAACATCGCCTACTCAGCATGGTATTAATGCAAAAATGAGTGGCCTGATGGAAGGAGTTAGTCTTTTTTTTTGTTTTTTTCCAAGATTTAAATGAAAAAAATGAGTCTCCTGGTTGAATGGGTTGTTTTCTTTTTTTACGAAGATTTAAAAAAAAAAAAAATGAGTCGCTTGATGGGAGGAGTTAAGGTATTTTTTTTTTTTTTTTTACTATTTGACCTCTCTTTTCTTGGCCAAAATGTTAATGGAAAATTATTTTAATATTTTTTCTCTCACTTTAAAATCGTCTGCTGTTTACTGGAGTGAAAACACACACACACACACACACACACACACACACACACACACACACACACACACACACACACACACACACACACACACACACACACACACACACACACACACACACCGCAGTCAAGGGTTTAAAACAGACTATATAAACATGTTTTTTTGTAACCCGTGATAAGAGTGTAGCTTCTCTCTCTCTCTCTCTCTCTCTCTCTCTCTCTCTCTCTCTCTCTCTCTCTCTCTCAGGAACATTTTTACCTGTCATACCTTTCCTTCCTTCTCTTTTCCTCCGTTATATTTTTCCACCTCTCCTCCTCTCTTTTCAGTTCCCTCTCTCTTTCTCCTCCTTTTTCCCATCTTCCTCCACGCTCCCTCTCTCTTTTCTCTCCCTCTCCTTCTTCTCTCCCTCCAGCTTGACTCTTCTTCATTAGCCTGCACCTCTTCACCCTTTTCTAGGCTCGTCGTCTTCCCTCCCGCCTTGAGTGTTGACAGGAGAGATCTTTCTTCCGCTTTCCTCCACCTTTCCTCCTCCTCCTCCATCTCTCCATTGCTTCCTCTCCCTCCCTCACCCCCTCCTCTTCCTCTCGGTGTCATCTTCCTTCTCATGATTTCCTCTTCCATCTTCCTTTTCACTCTTCCTTTTCTTCTTCTTCCTCCTCCTCCTCCTCCTCCTCCTCCTCCTCCTCCTCCTCCAAGACCATAGTAAACCAAAGTGGTGGTCCAGTGAAATAAAAAGTAACTTAATAGCCAAAAAACAGGCATACCATAAATATAAAGCTACACAAAATAATGATGATAAATTACAGTACGATAATCTACGCCGCACATCGAAAAGACTTATTAAACAAAGCAAAAGAGCACTGGAGATCCACATTGCTAATACATGCAAATCAAATCCTAAAGAATTTTACAGTTACGTTAGAAAGAAAAAGGTTATGACTACATCAATAGGTCCTCTAGAAACAAACATTGGCAAACACACTGAAAATGAGGTCGAAATGGCAAATATTCTTAACGATTACTTTGCGTCTGTTTTTACAGTAGAAAACTCCACCAGAAACCTACTGTTACCCACAAACCAAGCAAATAGCACAGTCCTTAGTAACTATGCTATCCATAATAACGATATCCTTTCAGCCATAAATAGTACGGACATAAACAAAACCCCTGGCCCCGATAAAATATCACCGAGAATTCTCAAAGAAGCAAAACATGAGCTACTGCTGCCACTCTCTGTCTTATTCAATAAATCATTAAGTACTGGGAAAGTTCCACGTGAATGGAAACTAGCAAACGTAACACCAATTTTCAAAAAAGGAAATGAGTCGCACCCAGGAAATTACAGACCAATCAGCTTAACATCAGTAGTGTGCAAGTTAATGGAAAAAATCATAAGAGATAAAATAGTTAATTATCTAGAAGAAAATAATATAATTAAAGACTCGCAACATGGATTCAGACATCGTCGTTCATGCTTAACTAACTTACTGGACTTCTTCCATGATGTTTACAAATCATACGATGACTCAAGAGCAGTAGATATAATTTACCTTGACTTTCAGAAAGCATTTGACACTGTCCCTCACAAGCGTCTCATGAGAAAAATAGAAGCACATGGAATAAAAGGAAAGACGCAAAAATGGTTACAAGACTGGCTGTCAGACCGAAAACAGCGAGTTGTGATAAACGGAAAGGAATCCAAATGGCGTAATGTGATCAGCAGCGTTCCCCAAGGCTCAGTACTTGGTCCGATACTTTTTATTATCTATATAAATGACATTGATGAGGGTCTAAATTGCAAAGTATCCAAATTTGCAGATGATACTAAAATAACCAGTAAAGTCACTTCAAAATCACAGTGGCAGCAGTTACAAAATGACCTTAATACTTTAGCAAGCTGGGCAGAAAAATGTAAAGTACTTCATATTGGAAGTAACAATGTCCATGCAAATTACAAAATGAACAATATTCAGTTATCAAGTACAGACAGTGAAAAGGATCTTGGTGTGATAATATCAAATGACCTAAAACCAAGCAAGCAGTGTACCGATGCGGTTAAAATTGCAAACAAGCTAGTGGGTTTTATTGGAAGAACTTTCGAGTTTAAATCGGAAAAAGTCATACTTGCCTTTTACAACTCGCTAGTGCGCCCCCATCTTGAGTATTGTGTGCAATTCTGGTCTCCGTACTACAGAAAGGACATTGGAAAATTAGAGAAAATTCAGCGAAGAATCACAAAAATGATACCACGACTTTAAAAAAAAACCATACGAGGAACGCCTTGAAGAACTTAAATTATTTAGCCTAACGAAGCGCAGGTTAAGACGGGACCTTATTGAAGTTTTCAAAATCATGAAGGGATATGACAACTTAGACATGAATAAATATTTTGATATAGACCGGTCGAGTCAAACCAGAAGTAATGGCTGCAAAATCATGGGAAAACGATTCCAATCCCACGAAGCAAAATACTTCTTCTTTAACAGAGTTGTAAATATCTGGAACAGATTACCCTCAGATACCGTGAACAGTATCTCAATTGAGACATTCAAAAACAAATTAGACAAGTATTTGCACGAAAATCCTCAGCTGACTCTTTTTCTGTCCGAATAACTTGCTTTTATAGCTACGGTACATGTAAGTTCATGCCCCTTTAGTCTACAAGACACCCCGTAAACAATGTACCCCTACATAGTGTTGCGTCACGATATTATACATTTTCAATTTATTCGGTGCAAACAAAGCAATATAAGCACAGATTAGGATCTGCACAGATAACCCTGAGTTAACGGTCACTACTCTTACTTTCGACCTGTGATGGGCTGTGGATCACTGAGGGTCCATGTTAGTCAAGTGACCACCATCGGGATTTTTTTAATGTACCAGGGGTCACTGCTTCAGGATGAAACTTGTGTACTTGTCCCATATGGGAGAGTTCCCTGTCTCAGTGGAGCAAACGGAGCTAGGGCCTGATTGACTGCTGCCTACCTTAAAAGCGCCAGGCAAGGCTGCCGCACCACCCCTAAACATCCACACTGTGCAGTCCCCTCGTGTCTACAGGACACCCCGTAAACTTAACATAGCGTCACGTCACGTCAATATACGTTTTTCGATTTACCCAAAGCAAATGAGGTAATATACAGTAAGCACAGATTAGGATCTGCACAGATAACCCTGAGTTAACGGTCACTACTTTTACTTCCGACCTGTGATGGGATGTGGATCACTGAGGGTCCCTGTTAGTCAAGTGACCACCATCGGGATTTTTTTAATGTACCAGGGGTCACTGCTTCAGGATGAAACTTGTGTACTTGTCCCACATGGGAGA
Organism: Coenobita brevimanus; assembly: GCF_032717465.1. Lineage (NCBI taxonomy): Eukaryota > Metazoa > Arthropoda > Malacostraca > Decapoda > Coenobitidae > Coenobita > Coenobita brevimanus. The sequence continues at coordinate 9,252,705 of NC_137069.1, read as the reverse complement.
GTTCCCTGTCTCAGTGGAGCAAACGGAGCTAGGGCCTGATTGACTGCTGCCTACCTAAAGAGCGCCAGGCAAGGCTGCTGTACCACCCCTAAACATCCACACTGTGCAGAGTGTAGCTTCTACGTTATGTCCACAGACTTCCCATTAACTCAATGTAACCGGTTTATAATGTCATGCCGTAACTATTATTTTATTTGTTTACTTTCTCTTTCAGGTTACTCTATCGGGTAGCTCATAGATAAAGTATTATAGAATGTGACTTTTCCTTTCCAGTGTTTCCTATAAAATTTCCATGTCAGTTTTTCCATGCTGCATGGTGGTTTTTCTCACTTTTTCCTGGAGGGTTTGGTGGTGGGGGGAGCCTTCTTGCTTTACTATCCTTATCCTTCAACATGTAGAGTTAGATCTTGTAGTCATAGTTTTCTCTAACAAGCAGCCTCGAAAGGACCATAAGGTCTGTTGCTGTTTGCTTTCCTGTGTATTCCTCCTCCTCCTGCTCCATCTCTCAGTTGCTCCCTGTCCCTCCCTTTCCCCATCCTCTCCCTCTTGGTTTCTTCTTCCTTCTTGTTATTTCCTCTTCCTCCTCTTCCATCTCCTTTTTCACTCTTCCTTTTCTTCTTCCTCCGCTACGTAAGAAGCAATTTTACTCCACGTTGAGTATCACTTCCGACAGGTGAGCTTGTCAGGTAAAGGTAGACGGAAGTGGCGAAGATTTTAATTAATCCGGTTCCAAATAACTTCTCAACGTATTTTATGGCGATTTACTTTTTATGTATCTTTTTAAACAGAGGAAGGAAAAACGAATAAAATAAAGCCAAATATAGTAAAGCATTCCATGGTTGAAAGATGTAACCCCTTCAGTCCAAGTACTTATTTTATTAATAGATATCCCCAGGCGTCCTAACACAACCTTGATTTTGCAATTATAAGTGTTAAAATATTTTCTCCAAACTTCACTTCTATACCCCTTTCACTCTAACTTGGCCTAAAATTGACCTCTCCCCATTTTTATTGCCCAGTTTTAGCAATAGAATAACCGCAGAAAATTAGTCATGAAGAAGTGCACAAAT
>NC_137069.1:9206635-9246635 GCF_032717465.1 Coenobita brevimanus | reverse complement strand
AGTTTAGAATAAATGAAGTAGGAAAGGTGCTGGGAGGAATGAAAAAAGTGTTTAAATGTCGTTCGCTTAGAATGGATGTAAAGAGAAGGCTGTATGAGGGTGTTATGGTACCGACTGCATTATATGGGGCTGAAACATGGAATATGGGTGTAGCAGAGAGGAAAAGTTTGAATGTAATGGAGATGAGATGTCTGAGGAGTATGTGTGGAGTGACGCGTATGGATCGAGTGCGAAATGATGAAGTGCGAAGGAGAACTGGTGTTGTTCGGGAGATGGCTGGTAGAGTTGAGCAGAGGGTGTTGCAATGGTTTGGGCATATGGAGAGAATGGATAATGAGCGATTGGTGAAAAAGATAACTAGATCTGATGTGAGAGGTGTAAGGCTGAGAGGAAGACCACGAATAGGATGGATGGACAGTGTGAAGAGAGCGCTGGATGCGAGAGGGATGTCTGTTGAGCAAGGAAGAGTGGCTGTGCGTGACAGAAATAAATGGAGAGAAATTGTGAATGAATAAGTGATGACGCAGCCCTGAGGGGATATTCTCCCGCATTTGGTCTGATCAGCTAGTCAGGTCAGGTGCGGGTAAGGGGATGGGTCTGTTATGATGTGGCAGGGGTAAACCAGTTCTGCTGTCGGGCCCTGCTGCGGATGTCACTGATTGCATTGCGCAGTTGACCCTTGTGCGGTATGATGCGGTGAGGATCTGTCCGTTCTCCCCTTTGGAGCTAAGATGCGAATGAATGTGTTTGAATGGATGAGTAAATGGAGAGTGAGTCGTCCTGTCTCGGCTACCTCCCTTTCCTTGGGGGAAGCAGCCTAGGTATATAGATAGATAGATAGATCAGTTAATCAGTCATTCAATCTGTCTATCTCTCTGTCTGTCTATCAGTCAGTCAGTCAGTCAATAAATCTATCTGTCTGTCTGTCTTTCTATATCTGTCCATATTGATAGACAGATAGATTGATAGATAGGTAGATAGATAGGTGGGTAGATAGATATAGGTACGTAGATAGATATATAAATAGACAGATAGATAGATTTTTTATATTTTCACGTCATCAGTCTATCAGTCTGTCTATTGCCAAACGCCTTAATCCCGAAAGGGGTGGCCACAAACAAATCGCCTCCATGTCGCCCTGTCCCCCGCCATTGCACTGCCCTGCTCCCTGCTCGCACCACCCCTCACTCATATACCTCTCCACGCCATTCCTCCATCTCATCCTCGGCCTCCCCCTCCCTCTCCCCCCCTCCACCTCACTCATATGCACTCTCCTCGTCAGTCTCTCGCTGTCCATCCTCTCCACATGTCATCGAGGGAGATAATTAATAAAAATAATTAACAAAGCCTATCGTACCGAACTAAAGGAATTATTGAAGACATTTTAGTGGAAATTTGTCGATAAAAAAAGAAAAACGAAAAAGACCGTAATCGTCTTAAGATAAAAAATAGATAGACAGACTGACTGATAGATAGATAGATAGACTGATAGATATATAGATAAATATAGATATATAGACAGACAGACATAGATAGATAGGTAAATAGACAGATAGATAGAAAGACAGAGACAGATACACAGATAGACGTGGATAGATAAACAGGCAGGCAGACAGATAGACATAGATAGACAGTTGGATACATAGATAGATAGATAGGTAGATGGACAGATACACAGACAGATGGAAAGACACAGAGATACAGACAGGCAGAGCAACAGATTGGTGAATAGGCAGGTAGGTAGACACCCAGACAGACCGACAGATAGACAGACAGATAGATAGGTAGACAGATAGATAGACAGATAGATAGTTAGACAGACAGACAGATAGATAGATAGACGGACAGACAGACGGACAGACAGACAGACAGACTGATAGGACAGATAGATAGATAGGATTAAACAGGTGATAATAATGAAAATATCATTTATTTTCATCCGTAAAAATACATGGAGTTCAACAGGATATTACTGAAGCGTGAACAAGCTTAGCAAGGGATTTGAACTTGCAGAGAGAGAGAGAGTTTGAAGAAGTAGGAGAGATGAGTGAGGGCGAAATGAAAGTAACAGCGAAAAAATAAAGTACATGAGAGAGAGAGAGAGAGAGAGAGAGAGAGAGAGAGAGAGAGAGAGAGAGAGAGAGTTTTATGGACCTAGTCTAGATCATTCAAGATTAAGCCAAGAGTAGCTATAGTTAATTTCAAGACCGTCCCTGTTAATGTAATCTCTCTCTCTCTCTCTCTCTCTCTCTCTCTCTCTCTCTCTCTCTCTCACATCCAGTTAGTAACCTTTCTGTAACGAGAGAATACCTTTTACTTTTATTATTGATATTAAAACCAAATAGCCTACCTGCGACCTTGATTGCTTTATTTTAGGTATCACTTTTCCCTAACTCTCCTCTCTTCTCCTCTTCTCTCCTCTCCTCTCCTCTCCTCTCCTCCTCACTACCCTTTTTCTCTCTTCTCTCCTACTCTCTCTTCTCTTTTTCTCTTCTCTCACTCACGTATGCCACACTGTTTACAAAACACTTCTCTCCTCCCCTCTTGTCTCATCTCTTTACTTATTTCTATTTCCCAGTCTGTGTCACCCTCACCTGTGTGTATATATAAATCCATTACTCGTATACATTAGTGTAGGCAGGTGTATTTCCGACTACACTAGGGTATCCATAACATAAAGTCATGAGTATTTATTATTGTTGTTGTCTTAATCTGTTTCAGATGTGGAAGAGCTATATTGTACGGGTGGGGGCGGGGTGTTTGTGTGTGGGGGGTGTTTGTGTGGTGTGTGTGTGTGTGTGTGTGTGTGTTGAAGGGGAAATTATTATGTTAGACGATAAACAAGTGAGTATGAGTGTGTTGCTTGCTTGTGGTGTGTTTGTTTATGTGTGTGTGTGTGTGTGTGTGTGTGTGTGTGTGTGTGTGTGTGTGTGTGTGTGTGTGTGTGTGTGTGTGTGTGTGTAATCCATGTACTCATATGAATTATTGTACTGATAAAACTTTTTCGCATTTACAGGACATCCATAATATTCTCCTGTGTATGTTTATAAATTTTCTTTCTTAAAAGTATTTGTTCATTTAGATTAGCTCTCTCTCATCACGCTGGCACCTATCATCATCATCATCATCATCATCATCATCATCATCATCATCATCATCACTACCACCATCACCGCCACCACTATCACAATCAGTCATTACAACCTCCATCAGTCATCATTATCATCATCTCCATCAGCATCACCATCACCACCATCAGTCATCACTCACCATCACCATCATCACCACTACCATCACTACCATCACCATCCTTCATCACAACTATCACCATTACCACTACCACCACAACCAATCACCCTCCTTCTGACCCTCATCCGAACTAAAGATAGGTCAAATCCAATCATTCCTATAAAATTGCTTACACAATAAATTCCCATGAACACTCCAACATGAACACACGAACACTCCAACATGAACACCCCAACATGAACACCCCAACATGGGCACCCCAACATGGGCACTCCAACATGAACACTCCAACATGAACACTCCAACATGAACACTCCAACATGAACACCCCAACATGAACACTCAAACACTGGCACTCCAATATGAACACCTCAACATGAACACTCAAACACGGGCACTCCAACATGAACATTCCAATATGAACATTCCAACATGAACACTCCAACATGGGCACTCCAACATGAACACTCCAACATGAACACTAACATGAACACCCCAACATGAACACTCCAACATAAACACCCCAACATAAACACCCCAACATAAACACCCCAACATGAACACTCCAACATGAACACTCCAACATGTACACTCCAACATGAACACCCCAACATGAACATCCCAACGTGAACACTCCAACATGAACAGTCCAACATGAAAACTCCAACGTGAAAATCCCAACGTGAAAACCCCAACATGAACACCCCAACACGAACACCCCAACATGAACACTCTAACATGAACACCCCAACATGAACACTCTAACATGAACACCCCAACATGAACACCCCAACATGAACACTCCAACATGAACACTCCAACATGAACACCCCAACATGAACAGCCCAGCACGAACACCCCAACATGAACACCCCAACATGAACACTCCAACACTCAGTCATGCAAGGAGTTCGAAAAGGGTGACCACTTTCATATCGGTATAACAAAATTTTAAAAGTATTGGGGGAAAAAATTTATTGCAATTAGAATAATATCTCCTTCAGGTTTTGTATTTATGTTTCCAATTTATGTGTGTTCATTTAGCGTAAAATTATAATGAAGGTTGCTGTCTCAGGGCTGGTTCTCTCTCTCTCTCTCTCTCTCTCTCTCTCTCTCTCTCTCTCCCTGTAGTGATAAGGACGTGTAGGAATTCGTATCAAGAAGCCCATACCCCAAGTCAAGAAATCCCTAACATCTCCTCCTTAGCAATTTATTTTTGGACAGGTGCTGGTTAATATCCTTTTGCATGATATTTATGCAGAGTATGGCAATGTTAGAAGGATTTATATAACACTGAATAGGACAGTAATGTGTAAGAAGCAAAAGCAACAGCTTAGGAAATGGTGTTAGGGAGCTTCCTTACTCCACTTATCCCTAGACTCGATTTCACCCGAATTGCTAGAGAGGGACCCCTTCACGTGGTGGCATCGATATAAATAGGTCACTTCACTGCTTGGTTATACAAATGTCCCTTAACTCCTCGCTATCCCTTGGAAGGAAGATTGTGTTTCGGAAGGGCAATTTTAGCCTTCAGTTCACTGTTCGCGTTCAGATGAGCTTGGGGTTACTACTACTACTACTACCACCACCGCCACCACCACCACCACCACCAATACTAATACCAATAATAATAATAATTATACCAGTATTGTGAGCTTTGTGGGCTCGTGACGAGCGAGTGAGCTTTTGTACACACGCTTGTCATCATAATTTCATCCTGGTGTAACTTCCAACATTACTGGTAAAGTAGTTGAGTGAGCTTTTGTACACACGCTTGTCATCATAATTTCATCTTGGTGTAAACTTCCAACACTACTGGTAAAGTAGTTGAACAATAACAAAAGAATAATTAAGTTAAAATATTTACATTCTCACGTTTTCACACACACACACACACACACACACACACACACACACACACACACACACTTCCGCGCGTGTGGAAACAACATGAGAAAGTGAAAAACAACTCAAACCTAGCATGTGTCACTTTCAAAGTGCTGTCGATTTCATAGTGAAGCATGTCATTTGAAGCCCTCGGCTTCACACACACACACACACACACACACACACACACACACACACACACACACACACACACACACACACACACACACACACACACACACACACACACACACACACACAATTTTAAGATGTATCTCCTGCCTGGCTAAAGAATCTTTTCTCTACCGCACGTAATACAGAAGTTATTAGCTCTGAAAACCATCGCTGTCGGGCCATATCGTTTCGAGCCGGGCCGGGTCGTTTCTCGTAACTACTACTACTACTACTACTACTGATGCTGCTGCTGCTGCTGCTGCTGTTGCTACTACAATTATTACCACTACTACTACTACTACTACTACTGCTGCTGCTGCTGCTGCTGCTACTACTACTGCTGCTGCTGCTGCTACTACTACTACTGCTGCTGCTGCAACTACTACTATTACTACTACTACTACTACTTTTTCTTTTGATATTTCTTTCTTCTTCTTCTTCTTCCTCCTCTTCTTGTTCTTCTGTCTTCTTCTTCTTCTTCCTATTATTATTATTATTATTATTATTAGTGCCCCTCCCTGTAAAACAATTAACTCTAAGCCCTTGGCCACCCCGTTTGGGATACATGGCGTCTGGCAATGAATGAATGAATTATTATTATTATTATTGCTTATTATTATTATTATTATTACCACGTTGAGTACACCGCTTCCCGTCCGATCAGCGAAGTTAAGCAACGTTGGGTCTGGTTAGTACTTGGATGGGTGACCGCCTGGGAACACCAGATGCTGTTGGCATCCCTACGTGTCAAGTGGGGTTGGTGGAGGATTACTGCCCCTCCCTGTAAAACAATTAACTCTAAGCCATTGGCCACCCCGTCTGGGATACATGGCGTCTGGCAATGAATGAATGAATTATTATTCCTTCTTTTTCTCTTTTTTTTTCTTCTTCCTCTTCCTCCTCGTTCTTTTTCGTTTTTTTTTCTTCTTTTTCTGTTCTTCTTCTTCGTCAACTTGTCCATGTTCTCCACTCGTGCATCGCCAGCATGGGAAAGGGTTGTCTCTGGCTGCCACCTCTCTCCCAGGAAAAAATTCCGTCTCTACAGTGAACCAAATAGAGACATAGATTCAAGTGATCCACAGTATATCCGTTAACAGCGTGTTACTATCAACGCCTGGTGGTTTGTGGGTTAGGACGCCCATTCACAGTTACCACCTTACATATTTTCGATCCTCAAAAAGCGTCTATAGTTTTTCCTTAATTTTATACCACTCAGGGATGATAGACTGGTCACCCATCCTTTAATGTACTATGTTACATTGGCCTATCCTCTTTTTACTCTAACCTGATCCAGATTTTCATCCTTTGGCAGCTTCACATGGTTCAGTGTCCAGAAATTCAGCACCGCTGCTCTACATCCATTCCACAGCACTTCTTCTTGATTAGCATCATATGCTTGGCAGAGAAAATACAGCACTACAGTTCCCAATCCTTTCCGCGGCACTTCTTCTTGACTAGAGTCATATTCTAATTCATTGCCACAACTTAGCAGTGTGGAGGGATGACAATTTCTGGCTACGATAGAGTAAAGGGAGTAGTACTGAAGTTATAGGGAGTAAATTGGAACTGAATGCTATCCTTGTCTTATTCTATCATACATATATATATATGAATTTCAAAACTTATAATAATTTCAAGACTAGCAAGGTGTTATGTATATCGTTCATTTAAATTCTGGCACCGTCATGCATATGTATAGTTAAATTCTACTGCGATTACTCTTAGCGCTCCCTTAACTCTCTCTCTCTCTCTCTCTCTCTCTCTCTCTCTCTCTCTCTCTCTCTCTCTCTCTCTCTTCTCCTCCTCCTCCTCCTCCTCCTCCTCCTCCTCCTCCTCCTCCTCCTCCTCCTCCTCCTCCTCCTCCTCCTCTTTTCAATCTCCTTACGTCTTCCTTCATTCCTTCATTTTTCTTCCCATTCAAGTTCTCTCTCTCTCTCTCTCTCTCTCTCTCTCTCTCTCTCTCTCTCTCTCTCTGTGGGCGGCCCATCACCACTCTTACGGCCTCCCAAACTGAGCACTTCTGTCAACAATCTCTGGAAAAGAGAGAGAGAGAGAGAGAGAGAGAGAGAGAGAGAGAGACCTATACGGAATTTGAAGCACCGTGAAGTCAGCAGGGGAAAGAACTGAAACGATTTTAGGTTCCCGGATTACACAGCTGATCCAAAGAGTGTCTGGCATAATGTTGCCATGTTCAGCAGTGATTAATGTGTTTTTATCTTAACGTGGATGTGTTAATAGTACCTGACTCACTAGAAAATGTAAAGGGGGCTTTATACATACATACATTCACACATACATACATAGCCTACATACATACATACATAGCCTACATAGCATACATACATGCATACATTGCCTACATACATACATACATTGCCTACATACATATATACATTGCCTACATACATACATAGCCTACATACATACATACATACAGAAGAGGCAGAGGAAGAGGAGGAGGAGGAACCCCAGGAAGGTCTGAACGTGAACCCAGTGGACTGCGGGCCAAAGCTTCTCTTAGTCTTCAGTCCACCATCCTCCTGTTGTGGGATAGGGAGGGGAGTGAGGGACGTTTGTATACCCAGGCAGCTCCACCGCGCACTCATATCGGTGCCACCGCGTGAAGGCGGACTACGAGAAATGAAAACACCTGAATATCGTGAGAGAGAGAGAGAGAGAGAGAGAGAGAGAGAGAGAGAGAGAGAGAGAGAGAGAGAGAGAGAGCGTTGTAAAAATGAAACTATTCATATTTTTCGTCATCATTAAGCTTTCAAAAAAAGTTAGGAATGTTTGTGTTTGTTCTTTGTAATCCTGAAAGCTTTAGTCCCGTATTCTCGTCGGGTAAGGAGGTTCCCTAACACATTTCTTCAGCTATTTGTTTTTGGATATGGCTGTTTAATATCCTGTCTTACGTTATTTATGCAGAATGTGTGGATATAGGAAGGATTTATGAAACACAGATGAGGAGAGTGAGGTGTAATAGACAAACTAAATCGCTTAGGAAAAGTTGTTAGGGAGCTTTATCAACCGATAAGAAGACGGGCCTTGGTCTTAGGGAAAATTAAGAGCTGAAAATGTCATCACGAGAATGTGGGACGAACTTCACTTCTCATTTATTCAGAGCTCCAGACAAGAATATTCGTCTTGGCAGGATGACTGACGACTGAGAATAATAATTGTACATGACTTCCTGTTGGCTGTAAATCTTGGGAGAGAATTAATATACTTCTCCATATGTGCGGTAGCCTGGTGGTCTAGAGCAGTGGTTCCCAGCCTTTTCTAATTCTCGCCCCCCCCCCTCACTGAATGACACGTTCCCTGCGCCCCCCTTCCTCAAATACTGTATTTTACTGACATAGTTGGCACATGTCAATAAATATCATAGATTCTTATTCTTTGAAATTGTTTATATATTCAGATAACTAGATTTCTTATTCATATCTGAAATATTTTCTCTGTATTTAGAAATTATTGAATTCCATTGTAATTCATAGTTTTCAAATATAATTACCCTCTTTATCAAGCCTTCGCGCCCCCCCCCAGGCAGCCCTTCGTGCCTCTCTAGGGGGACGCGCCCCACAGGTTGGAAAGCACTGGTCTAGAGGGTTAGGGCGCTTCAACTAGACATGGTCTGTAAGGGCTGACACTCAGGGACCAGCGAGTGGCCACTGTAACACTCTTGATGTGCAATTTATATAAAGGATTCGATGATAGACAGGTATAGATAGATAGATATATAGGTAGATATAGATATAGATAGATATAGATAGATAGAGAGATAAAGATTGTGTGTGTGTGTGTGTGTGTGTGTGTGTGTGTGTGTGTGTGTGTGAGAGAGAGAGAGAGAGAGAGAGAGAGAGAGAGAGAGAGAGAGAGAGAGAGAGAGAGAGAGAGAGAAAGAGAAAGAGAGAGGTGAGGAAGATGGATGGGTGGATGGATGGATAGATAGACAGAGAGAAAATAGATAGATTAATAGTCCTAACGAATCTTAATTTCAACATAACAGGATTGTTCAGATTGTTTAGAATTCTTCCAAAGTTGTCTATATATTTGTCGAGAAGCTGAGAATAAAACAGGGAGCGTAAATGAGAAAAAGGACTGTGAATTAAGTCTGGATTCAGGTGTGCAGAATGAGTCGATTATACTCTTTTACCTCTAACTTGGCTCAAAGTTGCCATCTCTATATCTTAAATCATGAGTTCCACCAAGAGATAAAACACTGGAATATGATGCTGGTCATGAAGAAATGCTGTAGAGTGTATGTTGAGCCTTAGCATCGTCTTTTTTTGCCACTGAGCTACGTGAAATAAGCTGCAAAAGGAAGATAATCAAAGCCAAGTTAAAGTAAAGATAGTATAGTAGTGTTGAAGTTACATGAAGTGAGATGGAAGATCACGAAAAATATACAAGAAATAAATTAGAAGAAATGTAAAAATATATATACTATACTCCTTTTACCTTAACTTGGCCTAGATTTTCGTCCTTTTGCAGCTTATTTCACGTAGGCAATGCTATGGTTCTTCATCCTTTCCTATAGCACTTCTTCGTGACTAGCATCATATTCTAGTGTTACTCAATACAACTCAGCATTCAAGATGGAGGGATGGCAATTTTACGTCAGGTTAGAGTGAAATGAGTATCGTCTGTAAGATTTTTTTTAGATGAGAGGAGTGTGAATGAGGATGGGGGCATGTGGACTGTGGAGGCTCAGTTTTAATGTGGAGTGGGTGGAAGTGGGTTTAAGTAAGTGGTGATTAAGTCCAGGGTCTGTCTACTTTACCACCTCTCTTTTAAGTAGTCTCAATACAACGTCATTTCTGTTTCATCACATAAATATTCATCACACACTCATTTTAGCAGTATTTCTCTTAATACTCTTAATAAATCATCACAATCCTCCTCAATCTCTCACCACATCACATCACATCCTCCTTCATCTCTCACCACACCTTCACCACACCACACCACATCACATCCTCCTCAGTCTCTCACCACACCACATCACATCCTCCTCAATCTCTCACCACACCACATCACATCCTCCTCAATCTCTCACCACACCACATCACATCCTCCTCAATCTCTCACCACACCACATCACATCCTCCTCAATCTCTCACCACACCACATCACATCCTCCTCAGTCTCTCACCACACCACATCACATTCTCCATTTCTCGCCACACCCTCACCACATCCTCCTTCATCTTCATCTCTCACCACACCCTCACCACACCACATCACATCCTCCTTCATCTCACCACACCCTCACCACACCACATCACATCCTCCTTCATCTCTCACCACACCACACCACATCACATCCTCCTTCATCTCTCACCACACCCTCACCACACCACATCACATCCTCCTCAGGGCTCTTGCTAACTGCCGATGGATGCGAGCCATGTGGCTCCTGAGGCTTCAGATATACGAACCAAATACATTTTTAGTAGCCAAGCTGACCACGAGCGGAAATATTTTACGAGCAGTAAATATATTTACAGTAATTATTTACACATTGTGATGATTAGAATCATATAATGAGGTTTTAAGCATTCACACTAGCGACAAGGAAAAACTTAATAATCGATCACAACGTGCTTTTCTGCCCATTTAAGTGAGATGTATTTATTCTGTAGTTTACTGGGTTTTGAAGTGGATGTATTTTCTTCGCGCCAAAAGGCGACTTGCAGGTAAAATTTGTTCGCCGAAGGGAAAAAATACTCTTATTTGCGAGCTGTGGCTGGCCAAACAAGAGCCCTGCTCCTTCATCCCTCACCACACCCTCACCACACCCTCACCACATCCTCCATCATCACTCACCAAACTTTCACCACACCACATCACATCCTTCTTCATCTCTCACCACATCTCACCACACCTTCACCATCTCTTACCACACCCACACCACACCACATCACATCCTGTATCTCTCACCACACCCTCGCCACATCTCACGACACCCACACCACCCCCTCACCACACATCACACCCTCCTCCACTTCTCACCACGCAATCACCAGACCTCACCACATCCTCCTCCTTCTCTCATCACATCTTCACCACATCCTCCTCATTATCTCATCACACCCTTACCACATCCTCACCATACCCTCACCACACCCTCACAATACCCTCACCATTCCCCCATCACATTGTCATTACACCCTCACCACATCCTCACTACACCCTTACCACACATCACCACACCCTCACCACACATCACCACACCCTCCCTACTCCCTCACTACTCCCTCATCACACCCTCACCACATCCTCCATCTCTCGCCACACTGTCACCACACATCACATCCTTCTTCATCTCTCACCACACTCTCCTTCATCTCACCACACCCTCACCATAACTTTATCATCACCCTCACCTCACAACTCCATCACAACCCATGTTTGGGAAGTTTGATCACGATTCAATAACTCTCCTCCTTGTTTATCTTTACTCTCTCTCTCTCTCTCTCTCTCTCTCTCTCTCTCTCTCTCTCTCTCTCTCTCTCAGTACTCTTAGATGTATATTAATATCTAAGTATGCCCTACCTCTCTGTACCGGCCTATCTGTGCATATATGGGTATCTATATCTATGTATGTAATCTATTTATCCACGTATTTATCTATCACTTTATTTACCTATATCTTTCTGTATTTATCTGTCTACCAGTAAATCAATGTATATCTCTTATTTACTTTCAATTTCCTCCTACTCATTTCAGTTCATCCATATACTGTGCCTTAATTCAACCTCCCCTTCCCCCCCCCCTCTCTCTCTCTCTTGAGCGCGTCTCCTCTTACTCAGACAATCTTTCCCTCCATCCTTCTCACTCTGGCACTCCACACTCTCACTTTTTCCTCCACCCTTGTTTACACATTCTCTCACTGGCTCTCTCTATCTCTCCCCCCCTCTCTCTCCCTTTCTCTCTCTCTCTCACACACACACACACACACACACACACACACACACACACACACACATTTTCACTCCTACTCTCTTTCTGGCAGAGTCTCCTTCCATCATTCTGAAGATAAAGTTTTGTCCCGGTTCTTACGCAACCAGCTCTCTCTCTCTCTCTCTCTCTCTGATCACTTGTCTTTTCCCAACTCTTTCGAGTGGTTCATTTAGTAGTGGGTTCTTTCTCACTGGTTCGGTTTCATGTAGCTTCGTTTCATATTGTTTCATTTCATATTAGTTCAGTTCATTCAGTTTTTTTCTCACCGGTTGGGTTTCATCGTGGTTAGTTTCATATTGGTTCGGTTCACACTGCTTCATTTCTTTGTGTTTCGGTCCATAGTAATTAGTTTCATATTGGTTCGGTTCACACTGCTTCATTTCTTTGTGGTTCGGTCCATAGTAATTAGTTACATATTGGTTCGGTTCACACTGCTTCATTTCTTTGTGGTTCAGTCCATAGTAATTAGTTTCATATTGGTTCGGTTCACACTGCTTCATTTCTTTGTGGTTCGGTCCATAGTAATTAGTTTCATATTGGTTCGGTTCACACTGCTTCATTTCTTTGTGGTTCGGTCCATAGTAATTAGTTACATATTGGTTCGGTTCACACTGCTTCATTTCTTTGTGGTTCAGTCCATAGTAATTAGTTTCATATTGGTTCGGTTCACACTGGTTCATTTCTTTGTGGTTCGGTTCACACTGGTTCATTTCTTTGTGGTTCGATTCACATTCCTTCATCTATCAGTGGTTCCATTTTTCTTCGTTTCAGGTTCATATTAGTCTGTCTTTAATTTGGGTCATTTAGAGGTGTTGCTGAACAGGGGTGCCTTCTAGTGGTGGCCTCGATATAACTGGGCGGTGGAGCTGCCTGGGTATACAAACTCATCCTCAGATCCCTCCCAATCCCCTGAAAGGAGGATGGTTTTATCTGAGCTTCATTTCCCAGTAATTCATCTCCCAGTGATTCATCTGTGCATCATTTCCCAGTAGTTCGTTTCCCAAAATTCATCTCAGAGGTTCATTTCCCAGTAATTCGTCTAGTGTTTCATCTCCCCATGGTTCAGTTCTCCGTGCTTCATTTCCCAGGGGTTCATCTTCATGCTTCATTTCCCAGTGGTTCATCTCTGCTTCATATATCCATGCATCATTTCCCGGTGGTTCATCTCTCTGCTTCAATTATCCGTGCTTCAATTCCCAAGGGTTCATCTCAATACTTCATGTCTCCTTGCTTCATTTCCCAGTCATTCTTCTGTGTTTCATTTCACGGTAATTCATCTATGGTTCATTTCTGTGGTTTATCTCCCAGTGGTTCATATCAGTGGTTTATCTAGGTGCTTAATTTCCCAGTAATTCAAATCATTGGTTCATTTCCCAGTGGTTCATCTCTCACTGGTTCATCTCAGGGCTTAATTTCTTGGCGCCTTATCTCCAGTGGATCATCCCCCAGTGGTTCGTCTCTCACCGGTTCATCTCAATAGATCATCTCACATCTGGTTCCTCTGGCAGTGGCTCACATGAGTGATTCTCCTGGCTCCATGTACACCCGCGAACCAAAGTTTCGGTACCCCCCTCGATGGAAGGAAGTGGAAGTCAGGGTTAGAGAGAGGGCAGGTGAACGGACAACCGTGATTGGTACTTTGGAACTGAGCTACGAGGAGAATAGTGAGAAACCTAATGACACTGGATTCGAAACATTTCCATGCTATTCACCTGCAAAACATTATGCGTTTGTAACATACATACTGTAACATATAACATAGACTTCTGTGTTATCATGGTGTCCTGTGATACTGACCCGTTTCGGATCCTCATCACACAAACAAAGCACCGAGCCAGTTGTATATAAGTTGCAACTTGTCATTATAACTGCAGTCATAATTTCTGTGAATGTTATCCCTGGATTGTCTAAGGCTATAATATAGAATGATTGTGAATTTAATGTTGATTCTCACAGTAGTTGTGCGGATGGTTATATATGTGGCAATTATTTTATGTGGACGACTAAACCACATTGTGATGGACATCGGAGACCATTCGCCAATAATTTACTATAACTAGATGAAATTAGATGCAAACAACACAAAATATTATGAGACAACGAAGACACAGCTGTGGTATCCTGCTCCGCCTTGTTATCAAGGCCTTAACTGAGGCTTCACCTCATACGTGCATTATTTTCCTTCCGTCTCTGCCTCTTTTATTACTCTTACTTCCCGGTATCCTCATAGTGCGAGTCGTCATAATCCTTGGAGGGTTTCTTGTCGTCCGGTCCTATAACCCGTACTGTATTACATTATTCCTCGCATCATCACTCCCAGACAAACAACGTTAGCCCAAGACTGCTGAATCTGTTAATACCATTATTGCCACTGCCACTACTATTCCCCCTTTCCCCATTGTGTCTATTGCAATTCCCCTCACAGTACTACTACTGCTACTCCTATTACTACTCAACTATAAATCTGTATAATAATACATATGATTGTCCTTATGTCTGTGTATCTGTTAATCATATTGTCCCTGTCCCACCGTCGACAACTCGTCACTTACCCCGCACCGCTACCCCAGTTGCACCCCACCTCCCTCACTCCCACCCGCCATGAGCTCTATTCCTCCCCCACTCCGAACCATTTTACCCCTCACCTCCTTCTTGGGCCACCAGGCCTGTTGTTCACCTTTTACCGGTGAATATACGTGGCATGCATTAATAAGAATAATTATAAAATTGACAGCAACAACATACATCTGCAGTATTCCGAACATTACATAATTATAAAAGTCGCAGACCCAAACGTGCCTATATTACGGAGTTCTGATATATTAACCACAGAACCGACCACAGACCGTTCCTATCATTGCCACTGGACCTTACTTGTAGCACTTCACCATAGTAATACAACCCACTGAAGTCCTTTGTGGGATCACTACACATGTTTGGGAAAAATAACAGCGCACAACATGCCTACAACCCATTAAAATACACCTGTGACGTTTCACTGACATCCATTAAATTGCCTAGAAGTTAGCGGACAAACAAACACACGGCTGGACATAGACTGAGGCCGAATGTCTCTCATCGGTATATGACAACCTGACAAAACTATTACGATCCTGCTTTGTAGGTGTTATCATAGTTATAATAATAATAATAATAATAATAATAATAATCGTAGTATTAGTAGTAGCAGCAGTAGTAGTAGTAGTAGTAGTAGTAGTAGTAATCACATGTTAATATCCATGATACAGAGGAGGACAAACACCATAATCTCCCTGATAAAACAAGTGAAAACAGCTGTGACATATAAAACCAAACAGTGCCATAATATGCTTTAATAGTAGGGTTATAGTAATACTAAATTAATGTTTGACCGCAACCCAACCTTCTGTCATGGCAAACAGATTCTGCATTGCGTCGACACATGCTATTCCAGTGTGTGTCCTTCTCAGTATCGTGCCTAATAACATGTGATTAATTATTATTATTATTATTATTATTATCATTATTATTATTACTGTGATGACACCTACAATGCAGGATCACAAGAGTTTTGTCAGGTCGTTACATACCGATGCGAGACATTCCGTTTCTGTCTGTCTGTGCGCAGTCGTTTGTTTGTTTGTCCAGTAACTTCTCCTAGGCTATTTGATGGATGTCATTGAAACATCATATGCTTATTTTAGTGGTTTGTAGGCATGTTGTGCACTGTTATTTTTCCCAAACACGTGTAGCGATCTCACAGAGGACTACAGTGGGTTGTATTACCATGATGAAGTGCTATAGGGAAGGTGCAGTGGTAATGATAAGAACGGTCTGTGGTCGGTTTTGTGGTTAATATAACAGTGCTCCGTAATATATGCACGTTTGGGTCTGTAGTTATTAAGTGTAATGTTAGGAACACTACAGTACACATCTACGATGTTGTTGTTATTATATTATTATCGCCTACCTTTAGAAGGCAGAGCGATCATGTTTTTAACTGCATCTGTGTGTGTGTGTGTGTGTGTGTGTGTGTGTGTGTGTGTGTGTGTGTGTGTGTGTGTGTGTGTGTGTGTGTGTGTGTGTGTGTGTGTGTGTGTGTGTGTGTGTGTGTGTGTGTGTGTGTGTGTGTGTGTGTGTGTGTTCCTGTTATATCTCATGAACGGCTTGAGCTATCAACATGAAGCCTTCAGCGAATCAAGATATGGCCAAAATCTTGGAGGAGTTCGAAAATGGCAACTCGGAGTCAAAGTCAAGGTCACCAAACTAACTGGTAAAGGTAAAAAAAAAAACTAGTTTTTATTGCCTACCTTTAGCACCATTAAATCTCATGAATGGCTTGAGCTATCAACATAAAACCTTCATGGTATCAAAATATGGCCTAAATGTTGGACTTGGCAAACAGAATATTTTAGAGGGCGATTACTGTTTAGCTCTCAAATGCCTTCTTTTTTATTATTAATGCATGCCACGTATATTCACCGGTAAAGGGTGAACAACAGGCCTTCTGGCCCAAGGATGAGGTGAAGGGTAATGTGGTTCGGAGTGGGGGAGGAGTAGAATCCATGGTGGGTGGGAACTGGAGTAGCGGTGCCGGGTCAGTGACGAGTTGTCGACGGTGGGACAGGGACAATAATTATGATTAACAGATAGACATAAGGACAATCATATTTATTATTATACAGATTTATAGTGGAGTAGTAATAGGAGCAGCAGTAGTAGTACTGTGAGAGTAATTAGACACAGTAGGAAAAGGGGGATTACAGTAGTAGTGGCAGTGGCAATAATGGTATTAACAGATTCAGCAGTCTTGGGCTAACGTTGTTTGTCTGGGAGTGATGATGCGAGGAATAATGTAATACAGTACGGGTTATAGGACCGGACGACAAGAAACCCTCCAAGGATTATGACGACTCGCACTATGAGGATACCGGGAAGTAAGAGTAATAAAAGAGGCAGAGACGGAAGGAAAATAATGCACGTATGAGGTGAAGCCTCAGTTAAGGCCTTGATAACAAGGCGGAGCAGGATACCACAGCTGTGTCTTCGTTGTCTCATAATATTTTGTGTTGTTTGCATCTAATTTCATCTAGTTATAGTAAATTATTGGCGAATGCTCTCCGCTGTCCATCACAATGTGGTTTAGTCGTCCACATAAAATAATTGCCACATATATAACCATCCGCACAACTACTGTGAGAATCAACATTAAATTCACAATCATTCTATATTAAAGCCTTAGACAATCCAGGGATAACATTCACAGAAATTATGACTGCAGTTATTATGACAAGTTGCAACTTATATACAACTGGCTCGGTGCTTTGTTTGTGTGATGAGGATCCGAAACAGATGGGTCAGTATCACAGGACACCATGATAACACAGTAGTCTATGTTATATGTTACAGTATGTATGTTACGAACGCATAATGTTTTGCAGGTGAATAGCATGGAAATGTTTCGAATCCAGTGTCATTAGGTTTCTCACTATTCTCCTCGTAGCTCAGTTCCAAAGTACCAATCACGGTTGTCCGTTCACCTGCCCTCTCTCTAACCCTGACTTCCACTCCTTCCATCGAGGGGGGTACCGAAACTTTGGTTCGCGGGTGTACCTTCCGTCTCATTAGCTTGATATTTTGCCGCACCGGTTCACATCGGTGACATACTTCTCACAGTCAAACACCCCCTTCTCTCTCTCTCTCTCTCTCTCTCTCTCTCTGTATGTGTGTGTGTGTGTGTCTGTCTGTCTCCCTTTTTGTTTGTCTGTCTCCCCTTTTTGTCTGTCTACCTGCCTTTTTGTTTCAGTCTCACTTCCCCCTTCTGCCTCCCTCCCTCCCCCATTAATCCTCTGTATGTCTGTCTGTGTATGTGTGTGTGTCTGTCTGTTTGTCTCCCTTTTTGTTTGTCTGTCTCCCTTTTTGTCTGTCTACCTAATTTTTTGTTTCAGTCTCACTTCCCTCATCTGCCTCCCTCCCTCCCCAACAATCCTCTCTCTCTCTCTCTCTCTCTCTCTCTCTCTCTCTCTCTCTCTCTCTCTCTCTCTCCTTTTTCCTTTCCACCCTCTCCCCTCTCTTCCTTTATCCTTTCCTTCTTTCTCTCTCTTCTTCCCAATATTCTTCTTCCCTCCATCCATAAGCTATTTTTCTATTCCTTTCTCCTCACTTTTTTCTCTCAAAATTTCTTTTTCTTTTAATCTTTCCGTCTATTTCCTTCGCTTCCACTTCCCTCTTTCCTTCGCTTCCGTTTCCCACTTTCCTTCGCTTCCGTTTCCCACTTTCCTTCGCTTCCTCTTCCCCCTTTTCTTCATTCTTCTTTCCTCTTCCCTTCCCTTCCTCTTCCCTCTTTCCATCGTTTCCTCTTCCCTCTTTCCATCGTTCCCTCTTTCCATCGTTTCCTCTTCCCTCTTTCCATCGTTTCCTCTTCCCTCTTTCCTTCGTTTCCTCTTCCCTCTTTCCTTCGTTTCCTCTTCCCTCTTTCTCTCGCTTCCTCTTCCCTCTTTCTCTCGCTTCCTCTTCCCTTTTTCCTTCCCTTCCTCTTCCCCCTTTCCTTCATTTCCTCTTCCCCCTTTCTTTCATTTCCTCTTCCCTCTTTCCTTCGCTTCCTCTTCCCTCTTTCCTTCGCTTCCTCCTCCATCTTTCCTTCCTTCCTCTTCCCTCTTTCCTTCCCTTGATCCCTCCTCCTTCATCCCATCATGATTTTGTATAGGGCTTTTCTTCCTTTCTTCTTCCTTGTTTACTATCTTCTTTACTGTCTTCCTTCTTTCCTTGCTTCCTACCTTTCAGCCTTCCTTCCTTCCTCCCAGCCTTCTTTCCTTCATTCCTTTCTGCCTTCCTTCCTTCCATTTTTTTTCTTTCTTTTTCTCTTCTTTCTCCTTTATTTCCTTCCCTGCCTCCCTCGTTCCCTCGCCCCATTCAGCCTTCCTTCCTTCCATCCCTTGCTTCCATCTTTCCCTCCTTCCTTCCATCCCTTGCTTCCATCTTTCCCTCCTTCCTTCCTCCCTTCTTTGATCTCTCTCTCTCCGCCTCTCTTCCTTTTCTCCTTCGTCTCTCCAGCACTCTTTTTCCTTCCAATTTCCTTCCATAACTCTTCTCTTTCATCTCTCCACGTCTCTTTCTTCTCACCTTCCCTCCTTTCTTTCCTCCATTTTTCTCTCCATATCTCTGTCTCCTACCTTCAGTCTCTCTTTTTTTTTTTCTCTCTTCTTCTTCCATCTCTCTCTCTCTCTCTCTCTCTCTCTCTCTCTCTCTCTCTCTCTCTCTCTCTCTCTCTCTCATCGCCTCTTCCTAATCACGTGTCCTTTCCCAACTCCTTTGATTGGTTTAT
Source organism: Coenobita brevimanus (assembly GCF_032717465.1). NCBI lineage: Eukaryota > Metazoa > Arthropoda > Malacostraca > Decapoda > Coenobitidae > Coenobita > Coenobita brevimanus. Next base: position 9,227,059 of record NC_137069.1, on the reverse strand, counting down.
TTCTTAGTGGTTTCTTTCTCATTGGTTTGGTTTCATGTTGTTTCGTTTCATATTATTTCGTTTCTTATTAGTTCAGTTCACTCTGGTTTATTTCTCACTGGATCAGCTTCAAAATGGTTAGTTTCATATTGGTTCGGTTCACACTGCTTCATTTCTTTGTGGTTCGGTTCACACTGGTTCATTTCTTTGTGTTTCGGTCCATAGTAATTAGTTTCATATTGGTTCGGTTCACATTGGTTTATTTCTTTGTGGTTCGGTCCATAGTAATTAGTTTCATATTGGTTCGGTTCACACTGCTTCATTTCTTTGTGGTTCGGTCCATAGTAATTAGTTACATATTGGTTCGGTTCACACTGGTTTATTTCTTTGTGGTTCGGTCCATAGTAATTAGTTTCATATTGGTTCGGTTCACACTGCTTCATTTCTTTGTGGTTCGGTCCATAATAATTAGTTTCATATTGGTTCGGTTCACACTGCTTCATTTCTTTGTGGTTCGGTTCACACTGGTTCATTTCTTCGTGGTTCGATTCACATTCCTTCATCTACCAGTTGTTCCATTTTTCTTCGTTTCAGGTTCATATTAGTCTGTCTTTAATTTGGGTCATTTAGAGGTGTTGCTGAACAGGGGCGCCTTCCAGTGGTGGCCTCGATATAACTGGGCGGTGGAGCTGCCTGGGTATACAAACTCATCCTCAGATCCCTCCCAATCCCCTGAAAGGAGGATGGTTTTATCTCCTAGCTTCAGTTCTAAGTAATTCATCTCCCATTGGCTCATCTGTGCATCATTTCCAAGTAGCGCATGTCCCAAAATTTCATCTCAGAGGTTCATTTCCCAGTAATTTGTCTTAGTGGTTCATCTCCCAGTGGTTCATTTCTCCGTGCTTCATTTTCCACGGGTTTATCTCCATGCTTCATTTCCCAGGGGTTCATCTCTGCTTCATTTATCTGTGCTTCATTTCCCAGTGGTTCATATCTGCTTCACTTATCTGTGCTTCATTTCCCAGTGGTTCATATCTGCTTCACTGATCTGTGCTTCATTTTCCAGGGGTTCATCTCTGTGCTTCATTTCCCAGGAGTTCATCTCTGTGCTTATTTCTCCTTTCTTCATTTCCCAGTCATTCTTCTGCGTTTCATTCCACAGTAATTCATCTCTGGTTCTTCTCTGTGGGTCATCTGTCAGTGGTTCATCTCAGTGGTTTATCTAAGTGCTTCATTTCCCAGTAATTCAAATCAGTGGTTCATTTCCCAGTGGTTCATCTCTCACTGGTTCGTCTCAGGGCTTAATTTCCTGGTGCCTCATCTCCAATCAATCATCTCCCAGTGGTTCATCTCAATGGCTCATCTCTCAGCCGGTTCATCTGGCAGTGGTTCATATGAGTGGTTCTCCTGTCTCCGTCTGCCTTCCGTCTCATTAGCTTGATATTTTGCCGCACCGGTTCAAATCGGTGACATTGCTCACGGTCAACCCCCCCCCTCCTCTCTCTCTCTCTCTCTCTCTCTCTCTCTCTCTCTCTCCCTCTCTCTCTCTCTCTCCCTCTCTCTCTCTCAGTATGTGTGTCTGTCTTCCTGTCTCCCATTTTGTTAGTCTATCACCTTTTTTGTCTGTCTACCTGCCTTTTTACCCGCCCCCGCCCCGGAGGGGCTCGTGGACGGGTGTCGTTTTCACTCAATTTGTCTGTTTGTTCGTTGGTTTGTGTGTCTGTCTGACTGTTAACAATTTTACTCGATAACTGCTGGTGCGATTCTGATTAAAATTACTGGGATGATGGGCTATGACCTTCTGATCACCTAATTAAATTTTTGGCCAAATTAGGCCAAGGCCCAGGCTGTAGGCCCCCCAAATGTAAAATTTAAAATCGTTATTTCGCCATAACTCCTTTCATAATCGTCATATAGACAGGAAACCAAAACCTAAAGCTGCATCTTTCAAATCTGCGTCCCATAACATGCCTCATTACATCAGGGGGATCATCTCCCAGTTAACGGTCGGGGGTATCGTGCTAAAATTTCAGATTGGCATAAAATCGTCAATTTCCACCCGATTTACTCCAGATTTCATACGTGACATCTTTGACTAGATAATTATCCTGTTGTGTTTGTCTGTACTAAGATGTCTGCCGGAGACGGGTTTGCTGTGCCTTGGCACCGCTTCTTGTTTCCCTTCCGCCATTTCTCTCTCTCTCCCTTCCCCATCAAACTTCTCTCTTTCTCTCTCTCTCTCTCTCTCTCTCTCTCTCTCTCTCACACACACACACACACACACACACACACACACACACACACACACACACACACACACACACACACACACACACACACCGCTTGCTGGTGCAGTGGTAACGTTCTCGCTTGCCAACTGGTGGACGGGAGTTCGCGCCTCGCTCAGGTTGCGAAAAGTTTCACTGATGAAGTGGGTGGTTACTGTCCCCCTTGAGCAAGGGGATGGGTGTGTGTGTGTGTGAAGGTCACAGCCTTGCCCTTAGATCGGACTATATGAGCTCTCAGCTCCCTTCCGAGAGGGTAAAAAGCTGCCGATCACGACCATCAAGTGATAATGACCGACCCGGTGAATTACATACACACACACACACACACACACACACACACACACACACACACACACACACACACACTGGTGCAGTGGTAACGTTCTCGTTTGCCAACTGGTGGACAGGAGTTCGCTCCTCGCTCAGGTTGCGAAAAGTTTCACTGAAGAAGTGGGTGGTTACTGTCCCCCTTGAGCAAGGAGACGGGTGTGTGCATGTGTGAAGGTCACAGCCTTGCCCTTAGATCGGACTATATGAGCTCTCAGCTCCCTTCCGGGAGGGTAAAAGTTGACGATCACGACCATCAAGTGATCCTGACCGACCCGGTGAATTACACACACACACACACACACACACACACACACACACACACACACACACACACACACACACACACACACAATACTGAATTAATCCCGGACCATCTATTCTGTATTGTGATGCCAGTGATCTCTCTCTCTCTCTCTCTCTCTCTCTCTCTCTCCCCCTTTATCCTTTCTTTCTTTTTTTCTTCCGTACATTTTCTTCCCTCTATCCATAAGCTATTTTTCTATCCCATCCTCCTCTCTTTTTTCTTTCTCAGACTTTCTTCCCTCGCTTTTCTTCCCTTCCTCTTCCCTCTTTCCTTCCCTTCCTCTTCCCACTTTCCTTCCCTTGATTCCTCCCCATCGTCATTCCATCATGATTTTCTACAGGGCATTTCGTCCTTCCTTCCTCCCTTCCTTCTTTACTTCTTCCCTTCCTTCCTCCCTCCTTCCCTTCCTTCCTTCCTCCTTCCCTTCCTTCCTCCCTCCCTTTCAGCATTCCTTCAGTCATTCCTTCCTTCCTCTCAGCCTTCCTTCTAGTCGTTATTTCTCTCTTTTTTTCTTTTTGTTTCTTTCTCCTTTATTTCCTTCCCCGCCTCCCTCCTTCCTTTGTTACTTTCAGCCTTTTTCCTTCCTCTCTTCCTTCCTCCCTTCCTTCTTTCCTTCCTTCCTTCTCTCTCCATCCCTCTTCCTTTTTAGTTGCTTTTCTTCCTTCGTCTCCCCATCACCTTTTTTCTCCTTTCTCCTTCCATAACTCATCTTTTTTCTCTCAGTATCTTTCTCCTCTGTTTTCCTTCTTTCTTCCCGTCATTTCTCTCTCTCTCTCTCTCTCTCTCTCTCTCTCTCTCTCTCTCTCTCTCTCTCTCTCTCTCTCTCTCTCTCGTCTCATTCTTCCTTCTCCTTCCCTGCTCTTTACGTCTTCACTTCATTATCAGTCTTTGTCTTCACCTTATTCTTCTCTAAGCCTCTTTCTCAGCTTCTATTTTTCTTTATATTATCTTTTCTTTATTCCTGCTGTCGCCGTGTGCTTTATTTTGGGGGTTTCAAAGCATTCTTATTAAACGTTCCCACATCCATAGGGAAAGTTTGATTGCTTTTGTCAATAGTCTTCTGACTGACCTTCACCTATTAGCATCTGTGGAGATCTTTGTATGTCATTGTTATTATTATTATTATTATTATTATTATTGTTGTTGTTATTATTATTATTTTTGTTGTTCTTGTTTAATTGTTAAAAATGGTCGTTATTATTATTTTTATTATCGTTATTATTATTATTATTGTTATTATTATTATTATTATTATTATTGTTGTTGTTATTATTATTGTTTTATTATTATTATTATTATTATTATTATTATTATTATTGCGTCACTCTTCGTCTCTGATTTTCATCATACCTATTAAGGATGTACAGCACCTTGACCCTATTACACTGACGCAGTTTCAGTGACACTGATCTACTTTTCAAGGTCACAGGTCGAAAAGTGTCCCAAAATCGTGAATTTTCAATCTTAATTTATTCCAAAACTATTATAGATGCATGAACATGGAAGTAATTCCTGTGATAAAATTATTTTCCAAACCTTTATAGGAAAAAAAAAAATGAGGTTATTGATGCGTAACATCACGATACTTGGAACACCCCAGTTTTCAGCCGTGTTTTAGTGCTCCTCCACACAGGAAATAACAAAACATAAATTAGGCACTTCTTGGCAGTAGTTTTGTGTGGGTCTGTACCAGGTGTATACTTTTTGGTGGCAGTTTGACCAACGATTTTAGTTATTAAAAAAAAAACAATATTCTTATAGGTGGAGATCAGTAACTGTCTCTGACAGTTACAGTCTTCTAATTATTTTTCTTTCTTAAAAAAAAAATAAATAAATAAATGGCCATTATCCAGAGGCTATTTAGCCTAGAACCTTCAAACTTTGTCAGCTGAGTCCCCCAGCTGGCCGTTTCATCTGACAAAATTGGAAGGAAATCGGTTCACCGTACCTCCGGATATTATCGGGAACATAGGAAACCATATTGTTGACACTATCTCAGCAACCACTTCAGCTAGAAATATACACATTGTGTAGCATATGCCCCTTGCCGGGGACCAGACCTGAAAAGAGTATGATCGTAACCGGATGAATATTTTCCAAGATCGACTAGGGTCAAATACTGGGCTTGTCCTGGATATTCTGGATGTCACCTTATTTTCCATGAAAGAATAATGCCAGAGCCACCAAACGTGGTGGACTTGTACACTGTGATGACCTAAGGCGACATGCATAAGATTAGTGACCTTGAGTTTTCCTGGGGAAAAAAAATCAAAACTTTTCCGGATATTCCGGATGTCAGCTGATTTTCCATGAAGCATTAAAGCTAGAGCCAACAAACTTGGACTTACAGACTGGTGACCTAAGGTGACATGCACAAGATCAGTGACATTGACCTCAAGGTGCCTTTATAGCTAGGTTTCTAGTAGGCAATGGCTGTGGAAAGTTTCTTTATCAAAATTGTCCTTGGGCAGTTATACAGTGTTGTAGTTTTATTTAAAGTTTATATTTTGTTTCTGTGACCTAAAATATTGGAATAACTATCAGTTTTTTTTTATTTTTTATTTTCAATGGTGTCAAAGTTTGAATATGGATGTTACCTAATAATTTTTGACAGGCTATTGAACTTCCTCCCATTTTTTTCGTGTGTGTGTGTGTGTGTGTGAGAGGGGGGGGATAGGGAGAGAGTATGCGCGTGTGTGTGTAAGTGTATGTGTAGAGGAGTGTGCTTGTGAGTGTGTGTGTGTGTTTGTGTGTATGTGTGTGTATGAATGTATGTATTTATATGTATTATGTGCATGCGTGTGTACATAGAGGCGTCTTACCATGCATAAACACATTCATAACTTCTTTCATTGTTCATAATTTTAAACTTCATAGTCATAAAGTGTTCCCAGTGTTCCAAACGATTTCATTATTTTCTTTTCTTCATGTGAGTTTTCCAAAGTCTTTCATGTACGAAATATTTACGTAAATTTCTCGCCTCCTTCATGTGAATATATATATATTTTTTTGTCTATCCATTTTTAAGTTTATTTATTCATCCGTGTGTGTGTGTGTGTGTGTGTGTGTGTGTGTGTGTGTGTGTGTGTGTGTGTGTGTGTGTGTCTTTGTCTCTGTATATTTGTCAGTCTGTCTGTATCTCTGTTTTGTCTGTTTGTGCATGTGTCTGTTTGCATCTGAATGTTTGTCTGTCTGTGCATGTGTCTGTCTGTCTTTATCTCTGTATGTATGTGTGTGCATGTGTCTGTCTGTCTATCTCTGTATGTATGTGTGTGCATGTGTCTTTCTGTCTTTATCTCTGTATGTATGTGTGTGCATGTGTCTGTCTGTCTATCACTGTATGTGTGTGCATGTGTCTTTCTGTCTTTATCTCTGTATGTATGTGTGTGCATGTGTCTGTCTGTCTATCTCTGTATGTATGTGTGTGCATGTGTCTTTCTGTCTTTATCTCTGTATGTATGTGTGTGCATGTGTCTGTCTGTCTATCTCTGTATGTATGTGTGTGCATGTGTCTGTCTGTCTGTATCTCTGCATCTTTGTCTGTCTACATGTGACTGTCTGTATCTCTGTATGTTCGTCTGTTTGCATTTTGTCTATCTTTCTGTTTTTTTCTTCAAGTCAATCAGTCTGTTTGCCTGCCCCTCTATTTATCTATCTATCTATCTGTCTATCTATCTGTCTCTATCTAAAACTTCCTTTCTGCAAATTTCCTATCACTTTTGTCGTATTTCTCTTCTTTTTATATTTATTTCCCTTTACCACTCTTTTCTCTCCTCCAGTATATTACCACAATGCCGGGAATCGAACCCGGGACTCTCAGGTGAAAGCCAGGCAGGAATCCACTACACCACGACCAGGTAAAAGTTATCTCACATTGTCACAGTCTTGTAACCAAAGTCCCTCCGCCCCCACTGTGGGCCTGAAGAAGTGAGATAACCCCCTGGCACTCGGGCAAGTAGATGCTTTTAATCTACCCCAAGCACTTACGGCAAGTCAGAATGAAGAGAGAATCCCGTACTTTAACACAGGAAAAATCATCCAGTATATTACCGGGTTCGATTCCCAGCATAGTGGTAATATATTGGATGATTTTTCCTGTGTAAAGTACAGGTTTCTCTGTTCATTCTGACTTGCCGTAAGTGCTTGGGATAGCTTGAAAGCATCGACTTGCCAGAGTGCCAGGGGGCTATCACATCCTCTTCAGGCCCACAATGGGGGCGGAGGGACGTTTGTTACAAGGTTCTGACAATGTGAGACAACTGTTACCTGGTCATGGAGTAGTAGATTGCTGCCTGGCTCTCACCTGAGAGTTCCGGGTTCGATTCCCGGCATAATGGTAATGCATACTTGTAGTATGATTTTTCCTATGTAAAGTACAGGTTTCTCTCCTCATTCTTTTTTCTCTTGTTTTTCCCTATTTCCTTATCTTCATTTTTCTCCCCCTACTTCTCCTTTTCATTTATTTTCTTTTTCTCTCCACTCCTGTCTTCCTACACCTTCGCCCACCCTGCCTACCCCTGCATCAGCCTGTCTACCCCTACCTCAACCTGCGTTCCCCTGCTTCACCCTACCTACCTCTACCTCAACCTACCTACCCCTGCTTCACCCTTCCTCAACCTGCCTACCCCTGCCTCAGTCTCCCTATCGCTGCCTCAGCCTGCCTACCCCTACCTCACCCACCCTGTTTACCCTGTCTCCCTGTCTCACCCAACCTTCCCTACCTCACCCTGCCTTATTACCCCATCTTCATTTTCTCTCCACCTCCCCCACCACCGCCACTTCGTCATCCTCCCTCTCTTCCTCCATATACACGTGTACTCCTTTAGTCTTTGTTTTTTCTTTATCGTGTTTAAGAGTAGTGTTGTGGGGTCATTATTTTTTTATTATAGCAATATTGTCTGCCCTGATGATGCTTGTTTGATTGATTCGTTGGTTGATTGATTGGGAATAACTTTTTTTTCTATACTAGTTGGCAGCCTCTCTCTCTCTCTCTCTCTCTCTCTCTCTCTCTCTCTCTCTCTCTCTCATTACGACCTCATCTCTCTTCCCTCGCGAGTAAATCTCTTCTCGACACGTCTGTATGTCTGTCTGTCTCTGTTTTCTCTCTATCTCGACACGTCTGTATGTCTGTCTGTCTGTTTTTCTCTCTATTTATCCGTGTGTCTGTATTTCTGTCTCTGTTGTCTGCCTGTTTCTCTACTATCTGTCTCATATTGCAGTCTGCCTGTCGTTTTGTCTGTCTGTCTTTTTGCTTGTCTGCTTACCTATGTAACACTTGCCTCTCCATCTCTTTTACAATGCCTCTGGCTGTCTATATCACACTGTCCATCTGTTCTCTCTAACTTCCACTCTCTGTCTCCTGTCTATCTCACCGTGTCTTTCCATCCAGTGACAGACCACCCTCCCTGCCTCACCCTTCCTATCCATCTCCTACCTAACCCTGCCTCCCTGCCTGCCTCACCCATCTTACCTCCCTCTACCTATCATCCTGCCTTCCTGTTTTCCTCACTCTGTGCCTCCCTCTGTCTTACCCATCCTGTGCTGCCCTTTCCCTGCCGGAGTGCTTGCCTTACCTCTCCTCTGCCCCACCCTGGCTAGCCCTAACCCTGCTTCACCCTAGCTCTGCCTCACTCCTCTCTCTGCCTCTCCATGCATTCCACTGCCCCTCTGATTAGCCTGCCTCATACTGTCAGTCCATCACCAACCTCTTCATATCTGCCTGTCTACCTTAATTTCTACCTTATCCAGCCTGCCAGCCTTTTCCTGCCTGCATGCTTTACCCTGCCTACCTGCCTTACTCTGCCTCCCTGCCTTACCCTGTTACCTTACCTCCCTCCCTGCCATACCTTACCTGCCTCCCTGCCATACCTTACCTTTCCTACCTTATCCTGCTTGCCTTACCGAGTCTTACTCTGCCTGCTTTACTCTTTCTGCTATACCCTGCCTACCTCATCCAGCCTGCCTTATCTAGCCTGCCTTACCCTGCCTACCTTACCCTACATACCGTATCCTACCTATGTTACCGTTTCTACCTTTATCTACCTTACCCGGCCTAATCTACCCTGTGTGCCTTACCCTACCTACCTTAAGTGCCTGCCTAACCCTGCCTATTTACTTCACTTCTCCTCTCGTTATCTTCACCATTCTTAGCATGCACTCTCTCTGCCTACCTATTTTCATTCATTCTTCGGAGTCTAACCTTCTTCATCCCTTCCTTCATTTGCCTTTCTAACCCTGCCTCCCCTGCCACCCCATCGCCTGCCTCACCTTACGTGACAGCCTGCCTCATCTTATCCTAGACTGCCTCACTTATCTTCCCTAATTGAGCATACCTCCTGCCTAACCCACCCTATCTCGTCCTGCCTACTTTGTCTTCTTGTCTGCCTTACTTTGCCCCCTGCCTACATCATCCTGCCTCACCCTGCCCACCCGTCTCCCTCTGCCTCTCTGCCTGCCTAACTCATCCTGCCTCACTCTGTCTCACCCTGCATACTTGTTTGTCTTCTTGTCTACCTTACTCTGCCCCCTGCCTACATCATCCTGCCTCACCCTGCCCACCCGTCTCCCTCTGCCTCTTTGCCTGCCTAACTCATCCTGCCTCACTCTGTCTCACCCTGCATACTTGTTTGTCTTCTTGTCTACCTTACTCTGCCCCCTGCCTACCTCATCCTGCTTCACCCTGCTACCTCCCTCTGCCTCTGCCTCTGCCTGCCTCATCTCTGTCGCAGCCACAGCCACTGAGCTTCTAGTGTCAACTCATCTTCCTAAACTCGCCAACACAACTCCTGCATCACCCTGCCTTACCCACCCTGGCTCATTGTGCATACCTGCCTTTCTCCCCCTGCCTCCCCATCTGCCTACCTCATCCTGCCTGCCTTTCATCCTCTTTCTTCTTGTCTGCCTCCTACCTAACCCTACCTTTCTGTCTTCCTCTGTCTTCCTTCTCTTTCCCCACCGCTTCCCTGCCTTCCCTCCTGCCTCGTCTGCCTCATCCTCGCTGCCTGCATGTCCCTACCTCTCTCTATCTCCCTACCTACCTCACTCTGCCTACCTTCCGCACCTTTACTACTCTTCCCACTCTTCCTCCACCTACCTTATCCCTTCCCTGCCTCCCCATCACCCTACTGTACCTACTGCTTGCCTTATCCTGCCTCGCTTTGGCCACAGGCAATGGTCTAGTCTCTTTTATCCCTCATCTGCTTAACTCTGCCTTCCTTCCATTCCTCTCACTGCCTTCCCATCTCCTTTTACTGTGCCTTCTTCTCTTCCTCATTCTACTTCCTTTGTCTGCCTAAACCCTGCCTCACCCACCTCCTCACTTAACATACCTCACATCATCCCATCCTCCTCTTTCAGCCTCTCCCTGCCTCACCCCTTCCTTGTCTGCCTTCCTCCCTGCCTGCTAACCTTCCCTGCCTTCCTGTCTGCCTACTCACCCCTACCTTCCTCCTTGCCTTACCTTATCAACCCTGGCTCACCTCTCCTTGCCTTCATTCCTTCACCCCCTTACCTTACCCTGTCTTTCCCTGTCACTACCTCCCCCTGCCTCAGCCTCCCTCCCTGCCTAAGCCACCCTACTTGCCTACCTCCCCATCCCCCCATTTCTTACCTTACCTTTCTGCCTTCCAATCTTCCCCCCTATTCCACCCTTCTCTCCTCTCCCATCTGCCTGCCTCCCTCCCTGCCTCACCTCTTTCTTGCCTCACCTCTTTCTTGCCTCACCTCTTTCCTGCCTCACTTCTTTCCTGCCTCACTTCTTTCCTGCCTGACCTCTTTCCTGCCTCACCTCTTTCTTGCCTACCTCTTTGCGTCCTTCATCCTATCTTCCTTTCATCCGCTCTCTCTCAACCTTACCCTTATCTGCCTACCTGCCTGTTTCCTCACCCTGCCTCACCCTGCCTTCCCTCTATTCTCCCTCTGCCTGCTAATCTCCTACCTTACCCTGTCTTCTTACCTGCCTGCCTATCTCCTCACCCACTCTGCCTATTCGTGGTACCCCTCCTGACCCTGCCTCATCCTGCCTTCCCTCCATCCTCTTTCTGTCTATTTTACCTTGTTTTCTTACCTACTTGTCTGGCCTAACACCCCCTCACCCATCCTGCCTTACCCTGCCTACCTTTGCCTCGCCTTGCTTACCCCCTGCCTCACCCTACCTTTCATCCATCCACTTTCTGGCTGCCTTACCCCATTTTCCCATCTTCCTGCCTACCATCCCACCTCACTCACCTGCCTCTCGCTGCCTCATATTTGCCTCCCCTTTGCCTCCTCTACCTCACCCTACCTTCCGTCCATTCTCTTTTTCTACCTTTCCCCATTTTCCCACCTCCTCACCCACTCCGCCTCACCCTGCCTACACGTGCCTACCCATCCCTGGCCCTCCCTACACCTGCCACCCCCTGCCTACCCCTCCCTGCCCCATTCTCACCCTCCCTTCCCATGCCTCACCCTGCTACCCCTGCCTTCCTACACCTTCATTTATCCTGCCTCTCTCTCCCTCTTCTTGCCTCACCCAATCTTGCTAACCCCACCTCCTCACCCACCCTGCTTCACCCTTCCCACCCCTCTCCCCTACATCCCCTGCCTCATATCTGCCTCACCCCTGTTTATCCCTGCCTCACCCTGCATCACCCTGCCTACCCCAGCCTCACCCTACCAACCACTGCCTCACTTTTCCTACCTCCCCTGCCTACCCCTGCCCCACCCTACCAACCACTGCCTCACTCTCCCTGCCTCCCCTGTCTACTCCTTCCTCACCCTGCCTACCACTGCCCAACCCTATCAATCACTGCCTCACTTTCCCTACCTCCCCTGCTACCCCTGCCTCACCCTGCCTTCCCCTACCCCACCCTACCAACCACTGTCTCACTCTCCTTACCTTTCCTGTCTACCCCTGCCTCACCCTGCTTATCCTCTGTCGCCGGCCATGCTCTTTCAGCCTCAAGTGTCACCTTATCTGCATACCCATCTAGCTCAGTTTCCTTTGACTGTTCCAACAAGGTCCCTTTTTTTTTTTTTTTTTTCGGTTTTCTGGGGGCAACTATTGGTGTCATGTAAATTCTGAAAACTTGTACATTTTTTTAATTTATTTATTAATTTAGATATCTTTTTAAATCGAATACACTTCAGAAAGCAATGTATTTAATTTGGCTTCTCTCTCTCTCTCTCTCTCTCTCTCTCTCTCTCTCTCTCTCTCTCTCTCTCTCTCTCTCTCTCTCAACTATCTTTAATAAGTCCATACAACAAGGAAAGGTTCCAGCAGACTGGAGACTGGCTAACGTGACTCCTATATGCAAAAAGGACAGTAGAGACCAACCAGGTAATTATAGACCAGTTAGCCTAACCTCTGTCTGGGGAAAGATCCTTCATTCATTAATTAGAGATAGGATAGTTGAATTCCTAGAAACTAATAACGTAATTAGGAACAGCCAGCATGGCTTTAGAACACGGAGATCATGCGTGACAAATTTAACTGAGCTCTATGATACTCATTAAAATGAATGATTGTACCAGGTCTCTTGATATAATCTACTTAGACTTCCAGAAAGCCTTTGACAAAGTGCCGCATGATAAACTAATGACTAAGGTAAGATCACTTGGAATTGACGGAAATATTCATAGGTGGATACGTTGCTGGTTAAGTGAGAGAAAGCAACGAGTCGTTATAAATGGAGTGGAGTCAGACTGGGCTCCAGTGACCAGTGGTGTTCCTCAGGTATCGGTGTTGGCACCAGTCCTAATTATTATGTATATTAACGATATCGATGTTGGCCTAAACAACTTCATTTCTAAATTTGCGGAGGATACAAAAATCGGCAACACTACATTAACAGAAGACAGAATTAGCCTCAAAGTGACCTTAAAAAAATTGTCAGCTGGTCAGAAAAACGCCAATGGCCTTCAATGTAAGTAAATGTCAGGCACCGCAGTGTGGGAGGAAAAACAAAAGGTATGATTACCTACTGATGGGCAAATCATTAGCAAGTCCTCACTAGTTAAGGAACTATAGTCGGCCTTGCGCCCGCAAGCGCCTGTGGTGTGGCTCGCACCTGTTTACAATGGTGCCACGTTTCCTCAACTTGCGATGTGAAACGGAAGCTATTTATGTACAAGGCATCACAAATTCGATAAATTCAGATGAATAAAACTTACAATTGTGTATTTTGATGGATGAATCAACAGTAATCTAATTATGCATAAAATATTTATACAGTAACACAGAAACATGGCATACATATTGTACAGTGTTGCTAAAAGAAATAGCAGTCACTTTTAATGTTTTTTAGCGTAGTTTTAGGGTGGTTAATAATATTACAGTTATGGATATAATAGAATGAGCCTGAAAAAAGAAGAAATATGCCAATATCCAAAGTAAAAGAAATAATTCATATAATTCTTGTGAGTGGCAGCACTGACAGATAGCTTCCCTACAGAGAGAGAGAGAGAGAGAGAGAGAGAGGCAGGAGAGGGGCATGCATTGAATGCATTGTCGGCATCACTAAATATAACAAAACCAAATTAACAAATGAAAGCACAATTATAAATAACTTATAAAAGAATCAAAAGTACTCAGGGTGGCTCACATTTCCCGCCATGTGGTAGGTGAATCCAGTCCCCCTTCCCCTTCCCTCCTTCTTAATCCCTCCTGGGTGTCTCAGGTCAAATCCCCCTTCACACTTCCCCTCCCCCCTGGACCACCACCCCAACAAACCCACATCCACACTCCCACCCACACCTACACCCACACCCCACTACGTCGGGGTGTATGAATCAGTAACGTAACAAACCTCTCAGCAGACAGTAACTTTGACACTCCATCTACTACTAAATATAACAAAACCAAATTAACAAATGAAAGCACAATTATAAATAACTTATAAAAGAATCAAAAGTACTCAGGGTGGCTCACATTTCCCGCCAGGAGAGAGAGAGAGAGAGAGAGAGAGAGATAACGGTATAGAAAACGTGGCAACACTGTACACAGGTGCGGACCACACCACAGCCGCAAACGTGCGCGAGTCCTACTATAGGCTTACTAATTTCAGACGACGTATAATGCTCAAATCAATGTATTTCTGCCGCCAATAAAGCCAACAGGGTCCTAGGCTTCATCAAAAGACATTTTACGTATAAAAACAGAGATATTGTAATCCCCCTATAAAAAAGCATAAGCGGGCCACAGAGTTTGCAGTGCAATTTTGGGCGCCTCACTTAGTCAGATGTAGAAATACTGGAAGCGGTCCAGCGTAGGGCTACCAAGTTAATCCCGTCTCTGAGGAATAAACCGTATCTCGAGAGGCTCAGGGAATTAAACTTATTCTTAGAAAACGGAGACTCAGGGGGCAGCTAATTAAATGTTTTAAGATTCTGAAAAGTTTCAGTAATATTGATTCAGCAAGCTATTCACAGTTGTTGCCGAGACTGTACCACGAGGAAATGGTACGAAGCTGCAAACAAGAAGGGCTAATCTTGACAACCAAAAACTTCTTCACTTACTCTGTTATGAGTGAATGGAATAAACTCCCTGGGAATGTGAATGAGAGTGGTACTATAAATATATTTAAAAACAAACTGGACATGTATCTCGACGCGATTGGTGTCGTTTAGTTAGGATTGAGCAGTTATTGCATATTTGCGTCTACATTCATCTATTTATTAAGCACAATGCACCTAAACTAGTAATCAATATAGGCAATATTTTAGGGCAAGGATAATAGATAAACATTCTATTCATCTGTTATATATATTGTTACATAGCCTATGATTTCATCATCCTTTGTGTAATTCTAACGTACAGTATGCTGCATGTTTGATCACGAGCGTGTTCTACCTCACTCCCCCCTTCTACTCTTATAGTAGAGTAAGTCGTTCTTTCTGTTGTTCAGAGCAGGATTGTCAACTCTTTGTCCCCTATAGCTTCATTTGCGCGTCCTTCTTACAAGTTGTATCAAGCTCTGCCGGACCCTATATAATGAGCTCAGTATCTGCATTATTGCCACTTAGATCTACTCCTCATTTTGTTCACATCTCTGTCCTCCCCTGTACAGTTATTATTGTGAGTGCTCAGGAAGTCTCCAACCATCTAGCAGCTGTGTAATTTGAGTATAAGTGTTATTGCATTTTGTTCTTGTACTGTATAGCATAAGGTGTTAATTCGTAGGCCCAGTGAGGTTTTTGTAATTCATGTAAGGTTCTTATTGTCAGCCATCATTAATAATATTTAGTATCTGTAATAATATATCTTGCATTCACTGAGTATTATCTGGTATTGTCATTTTATCAGGGCTGACTTAGATAAATTTACTCTTGCTAATTTCGTGTTAATAGAGGCTATTGCAGTTAACCATATATTTAACCTATTTTTTGCATTACATTATCCTTATGAGTCCTGAATGTTTTGTTGTTAGTTTGAGCATTAAACTTTAACTTGTAATTTTACCTAACTCTTTTGTTTTGAACCTGGAACTTTACGGGACAGTAGTCTATCTATCTATCTATAGCCCGACGCCCTAATCCCGCAAAGGGTGGCCGCAGACAAAACGCCTCCAAGTCACTCTGTCACCCACCATTTGACTCCCCTCCCCCCAACTCACCCCCCCCTCCCTCATATACCTCTCAACTCCGTCCCTCCACCTCATCCTCGGTCTACCCCTCCCTCTCCCTCCCTCCACCTCACCTACATACACCCTCTTAGTCAGTCTTTCATTCTCCATTCTCTCCACATGTCCAAACCACCTCAGTGTATTTCTCCTAATCTTTTCAACCACATCCACATCTACCCCACAACGTTCCTTCACTTCTTCATTCGTCAACCTGTCCCTCCACGTCACTCCACATGCTCCCCTCAAGTAGCTCATTTCCACTGCTCTCACTCTTGACTTGTTCCCCTCTTGCAATGCCCACGCCTCGCTTCCATACGTCAGGGTAGGGATCACAATACCATCATGCAGTGACTTCTTAACTTCCATACTCACCTCCCTATTTCTCATCACTGCTTTCAGTGTACCAACAACCTTTCTTCCCTGCTGTACCCTTTCACGTACTTCATCCCCCAAAGTTCCATCCTTACTCATCACACTACCCAAGTACTTGAATGCACTCACATTCTCCATATCCTCTCCATCCAACCTCACTGCACACTCTGTGACTTCATTCCTCTCAAACACCATAACTTTACTTTTGTTTACATTAACTTTCAGCTTCCTCCTCCTACACACTGTCCCAAATTCATTCACCAAACCTTGCAACTCCCATTCATCTTCACTCAACAATACTGTATCATCTGCAAACAGCAACACCGGACAGTAGTGATTTTTAGTATTCTCACTTAAAGTGTACATTATCTTTCTCTGTTCCGTAACAATATATATATATATATATATATATATATATATATATATATATATATATATATATAATCAGTAAAAAAAAAAAAAAAGTGACTGCATAGAGTATGTGGCTGTATGCCTAAATTTTCCATTTCCATATTATTCTACTTTCTGCCGATCCTATAAAATTCCTCAGGTTTTTCATTCCTGCAAGGTATTACTTCATCTCTTGTTTCCTGTACGGTAAATGCCGGAGAGTCTGGAGGGTGGGGGAGAGAGCCTTCTGCTGTGCTATCCTTTTCTCCTGCTCTTAAAATTATAGCACTATTAGTACTAATGCCAGACAGCCTAGTAGGGCCCATAAGTTCTGTGTGGTCTGTGTATCTATGTAACTCTCTCTCTCTCTCTCTCTCTCTCTCTCTCTCTCTCTGTAAATTCTCAAAATTTAGCCCATTATTATTATTATAATTTGTTTACCTTTTCGGGGTTTGCTGAGTTACATATATTTTTTTCTTTATTTTGGTTACAGTTATTTTATATTTTGCTGTTGGTGTTTTGGGTGATTCTCTCTCTCTCTCTCTCTCTATCTCTCCTTGACGCTGGGTCCTTTGGAAAAATGTCTCCAATTCTGTTGTATCTCCTAATAGTTAAAAAAGTATATACAGTATATTTTACTTTTCTTTTTCCCATTGTCGGTGCCTTTTTTTTCTCTCTCTCGCTTACCTGCCCAGAAAAGTGTATCCTATTTTCCATTTCTTTTCGTTTTTTTTTTTTTTTTCGTTGTTCCTGGATGCTGTTTTTCGAGGAAGTACATTTTTAGGAACAGTTTTTCGTTCTTCTCTCTCCCTCTTTTTGACGATTTTTTCCTTAGGGGGAGAGTTATTTTCTGTTCTCTCTCATTTTGGTACCACTAATTTCGGTGCCGCGTAAATCTTGAAAAACCATTGTATTTTCTTTTTTGTGAGAAATTATCTCTATCTACCTACCTCTCTGTTTATCAGTCTGTCTATCCATCCATCTATCTATCTATCCATCTACCGTATCTGTCTATCTGTATGTATATCTGTCTGTCTGTCCATCCATCTATCTATCTGTCCATCCATCTGTCTATCTATCTGTCCATCCATCTATCTATCCATCTATCAGTCTATCTATCTATCCGTCTATCTATCCATCTGCCTATCTGTATCTGTCTATCTATCCGTCTATCTATCCATCTGCCTATCTGTATGTCTATCTATCTATCCACCTATCTGTCTATATCTATCTGTATTTTTTATGTCATTGTTTTCGAGCAAGCTATTTTCAGTATTACGCAGTTCTTTCATAAATGGTTATTTTTAGCGTATTTTTTTGCAATATTATTTTTGCGGGATTTACTCTCTCCTTTTTATTCCTCATTCGTGACGAGTGATTTTTTCATACAATATTTTCATTTTCTTTTTCTTTCAGGTACCGGGTAATATTCTTTTAGGTGTCGCACTCTTTAGAAATATTTTATTGGCGTTTTCTTTTTACGTGCGCTAGCGGAGAGAAAGGGGGTATTATGTTTTGAGTAGTGTGTGTGTGTGTGTGTGTGTGTGTGTGTGTGTGTGTGTGTGTGTGTGTGTGTGTGTGTGCGTGCGTGCGTGTGTGCGCGCGCGCGCTCGTGATCACAATATAGCGCGAATTGAATTTGTCCGATTTGGAAGAGCTGAGCAGTAACCAGGATTCCGGGGGCTTGAATGATGAGTGAATGGAAGCGTGGCCCATTGGATTGGGCAAATTTGGGCAGTCTGGACATTGCTACTTCTCATCCTTCCCTAGGGTGGGAAAGGAGATCCGGATGATTTTATATATATATATATATATATATATATATATATATATATATATATATATATATATATTGCAATGACTTAATGGTCAAAGTCACAGGACTGGGTCATACGTTGACCTGGCAAAATCAGCTTAAAGTTTTTTTTTTTTTAAGGCCAGGGGTGGGCAACCTTACGCCCGCGCAACCTACTCTAACCGGCCCGCCAGTATGCTCCACAAATTCACAAAAATATTCCCGTTTTTCATTTATTCATCAAGCGAAAAAACAGCAAGTCTTACTGGCTGTTAATCACACTGGCAACCACTGGTTCGAGTTAGTTTGTTGGATAACGTGTGTATTGGAACAGACATAAACTCAGATTAGGAGGCTATGACGTGCAGCACCCAGCGCTCACTGAGCCAGCACTGACAGATGGGAAAAAATTATTGCCCAGTGCGATAATCTGGCCTCTGCGATAAAACGATAACATGCATGCGATATATTATTATTATTATTATTATTATTATTATTTTTATTATTATTACTAGTACTCTTACTACTCCTTTTATTATTATTATTATTATTATTATTATTATTACTCTTACTAGTACTCTGACTACTCCTATTATTATTATTATTATTATTATTATTACTGGCATAAAGGCCGCCTTTGGCGACCTTCGCTCGATGTCATGCCGCGACCTTCGCTTGATGTCATGCCACTTCCTATCTTCAGTCAGAAATGTCATAACTCGGGAACCGGTGGCCCGACTGGAATGGAAATTGTTTTATTCCTCAAGTTAGAGCATTCAAACGGTACTTTGTTCTAACAAAAATTGCGTTACATGCGCTGGTTTTTGCTGTTATGATAACAAACAAACTATTATACAGAAATCGGGTCACTGTAATATATAATACTGTTATCATCATCGTTATTATTATTATTATTATTATTATTATTATTATTATTACTACTACTACTACTTTTGTGGTAGGTGGGGGCGCTCACCATCCACTCACTCGATGTAGTGCTGCTCTCGGGAGTCTGCCCTTTCCTCTCCATCCTTCTTTCCTTCCATTCTCTTCTGTCTTTCTTTCCTTCATTTATTTCCTTGTCCTTCTGCCTACGGGTGACTTTACACCCCCTCTTCTGTCTTTCCTTCCTTCATTCTTTCCACTTCCTTCAGCCTGTGGGTGACTCTACACTGAGTGACAAGCCAAATGGTTTCCTGTGCACCAGGAAACCATTTACTACGCTGGGTGGTAACAATATAACCAAATTTTGGCGCCTGGTGGTTTAGTGGGTAATTATTGCGCTCCAGTCGGATTGAGCCGGTGAAGGTTTATATCCAAGGGATGGTTGGGATTGATTGCTCATGTAGTGCCACTCAGGGATTAGTGAGGCTGGTCACTCTTATCTTAAATGTCGGGACCAATTGCCTAGCCCCGGACTCCTACGCTCCTCATGGGGCAATGTAGGATTGGATGATGGATGGATGGTTGAATTACTGCTACTACTGCTACTACTACTGCTACTACTATTGCTACTGCTACTGCTACTACTACTGGAGGAGGGGAGTTTAGACATTAACAAGTTCATAAACATCTGGCCCGCCAACTGAGTAACAGCGCAGTTCCCTCCCCCAGTCCATCAAAGGTTGCCCACCCCTGATTTAGACCAGAGTTGAGAGAAGGGCTGAGTGCTGGAGGAATGAAGGGATTTAATTTTGAGACCCATCAGGCAAAGGTTAACGTCACGGGACAAGGGTAAACTTCGATCCTTGGACCAGTCGATGGACGCGGGTGTTGCACTTTCGACATGATCCATCTTGCTGCCTATATCCCCCTTTTTCTTTTCTTATTTTTTTCTTTTTTAGAGGGTTAAGGAATGCAGTGTTCATTTTTCTGTGTCGCTTGGTTTAAGGAAAAAAAGATCCAGCCATTTTTTAAGTTCGTTTTCTGTGACTTTCATTTCGCTTCTATGGAGTTTTGAAATATTTATTCCCATTTATCTTTTTCTGTTCAGTTTTTTGGCGATATTCTTGTTGGTGTTGTGTTCTTTAGGGAAATGTTATGTTTTGTTTATTTTTCCCTGACGACATCATCAGCACCATCTACAGTACATCATCAACAGTAGTAGTTACAGTAGTAACAGTAGCAATAGCAGCAGCAGCTGCAGCAGTAATAGTAGCAGTGATAGTAGTAGTAGTAGTAGTAGTAGCAGCAGCAGCTGCAGTAGTACAGTAATAGTAGTAGTAGGAGGAGGAGGAATAGTAGTAGTAGTAACAGCAGCAGCAGCAGCAGCAGCCCGAGTCAGTCCACTGCAGGAAAAGGGCCTCTCCCATTTTTTCCACTCTGACCAATTGGGTGCTAGTTTCATCCAGTCCCAACAAATAGCCT
>NC_137069.1:9196635-9201635 GCF_032717465.1 Coenobita brevimanus | reverse complement strand
ATGAGAACAGTATGAAGGGACATGAAAAATATGAAACTATGTGAAATAATAAAGTCTTGAGGTGGAATTTCGTAACCTTATTGATAGAATAAAAAGTAAGGGTGGGTGGGAGTATGGATAGTAATGTAGTATGAGGTAGTATGAGGAAGTATGATATTAGTATGCAAGAGTATGAGTCTAATATGAAGCAATGTGGAGAAGTATAGTTATGTACCGTAATATGAAATAGTTTGAGGAAGTATGAAATTAGTATGAAGCAGTATGAACGGAATATGAAGCACTGAAGAAATATACTGATGTAATAAAAAATTGTATGCATCATTATGAAAATAGTATGAGGCAGTATGAAATTAGTATGAAACAGTATGAACGTAAAATGAAGCAGTGTGAAGAATATAGTGATGTAATGTTAAGTATGAAGCAGTATGAGCGTAGTATGATGCAGGATGAACTTAGTGTGACGCAATGTAAAGAAATATAGTAATGTAATATGAAGCAGTATGCATCAGTGTGAAAATGGTATGAAGCAGTATGAGTGCAGTATGAAGCACTGTGAAGAAATGCGATAGAATGAAAGTTTAAGGTGGAAATTAGTGTGAAGAAGGACGTAGTGGTAGGAATGAGGACAGGTGATGTAATATGAAGTAGTGTGCAGCATTCTTAAATTAGTATGAAGCAGTATGAACATAGTTTGAGTCAGTATGAGCGTAATGTGGAGCACTGTGAAGAAGAATGAAAGGATGAAGGTTTAACGTGGGTATTAGTGTGAAGAAGGGAGTAGAGGTGGTAGTGAGGACAGGTGATGTAATATAAGGTAATTCTATCCTGCTCTATCCCACCCCATCCACATTCCACAGGTGAGAAAGCCGTCCTCACCTGGCCACACACCTGTCCTACCTGGCCTACCCTTTTAGATTAATTTTACCTTCTTTTCAACCTTTTTTTTTTTTTTCTTATGGGGTGCGGGTATCGATTCACTGTTTTATGATCAATAAAATATCTAGCTATCTACCTGTCTATCTATCTGTTTATCTATTTATCTATCTATATTCATTTGGCCGGCTGGCTGGCTGTAACTATCTGTGCCTCTTTGTCTGTTTGTCTCTCTGTCTATCTATTTACGTCTCTCTAAGTGTCACTATCTGTCTGTCTGTTTAACTGTCTGTCATTCTATCCATCCATCTCTGCACACTCTTTCACATTATCCCTTTCTCACACTCACTCACATTCTCACACCTAAGCACTCATACCTACCCTTCACCTTTCACACCTGACCCACACCTTTTGGATTCAGTTTTGCCTTCCTCATCGTGCTCTCTCTCTCTCTCTCTCTCTCTCTCTTCTGTTGTGCTATCCTTTTCTCCTGCTCCTATGCCGGACCACCTCGTAGGGACCGTAAGGTCTGTGTGGTCTGTGTATCTATGTAACTCTATGTAACTCTACCTGAAACTATTTTCTTCGGTATCTTTCCCACTGCCTATGACCTCCAGTTTGTTTAATGATGTGTGACAAGCAGTTTCGGAATGAACGAATTCTGATTTTGGATTTCTGTTTCATCCCTTTTCTTTACGTAGAGGCATTTTCTTCAGCCTGACAGCCTTGGGTTCCTTTTTTTATTAATAAACATGTGCCACATGTCTTGGTCACTCCCCACACCACAAAAAAAAAAAAAAAAAAAAAATCACGACACACCACATCATACCGCCACTGTCATACCACCACCACAATTGTATCACCATCTCCACATCCCTATCACAATACCACACCGCCACCAAAGCACTACTTGTCCTCCCCACACCTGTTGGAACACCTGTATTGTTATTAATCTAGGTACCCCCAACACCCGCACCTCTCCCACACCTTACCTCTCTCACAGACTATTATTTCACACACACACACACACACACACACACATTTTTTCTTTCCCCGGTCATATTTCTCCCTCTTGTCACAGGTCAAGGACAAGTTACATTGGCGAATGAATATACTCAAATTAGTGGGTGGAAGTCTTATCACGAGTCAGACGCAACGCTAAAGTGTGTGTGTGTGTGTGTGTGTGTGTGTGTGTGTGTGTGTGTGTGTGTGTGTGTGTGTGTGTTACTTTTACTATTACCATGATTGATTGTTTATTATAACTGGCATAAACGTATGTGAACTTAAAATAGTATTCTTTCTCTTACTAATTACATTTATTATTTTTGCAGGTAAGTTGCTTCCTGTGTAACCGTACCGCAGAAATGTAAGTACAAGAGCACATTTATCGTTGTTACACTGATGTACTTATTTCCAGAGAAGTACAAGCAGTTTAGAGAATGTACGGTGAACGAAAAAGGTACTGTTGTTCATTTTATGCTTCCCTAATAATCACGGAACGAAGAGATTTGAAACACAGCATAGTACGTGTTATTTCAGTACCATATTTTATCATTCACGTCAGCTGAGTGGAAAATATGACATCATTGTCACAACGTCACTCCTAATCCATTTATAAAGAACATAAGAACATAAGAAGAGAGGATAACTGCAGTAGGCCGGTTGGCCCATGCTAGGCAGCTCCTAGAAGAGTAACTGAACTACTAGAATGAGATAAGGACAGCAAAGAAGAAGGCTCTCCCCCGCCCTCCAAACCCTCCAGCCGAAGCCGGCAGGAAAAAGTCAGAAAGAACACCACGCCGTATAGAAAAACTGGCGTGGACATTTTACAGGAAAGTGTGAAAGGAGAATAGAGACTATCATAGTGTAACCTGAAAAGAAAATTTATTTTTGAATTAGTATTGGTTATAATATTTTCTTCATTCTATATCCACCCCTTATTTGTCATATGCTTATCTAGCCTATGCTTGAAACTCTCAATGGAAGAGGCAGCAACTACTTTACTAGGTAGCTTATTCCATTCGTCTACTACTCTATTACCAAACCAATTTCTACCGATTTCCTTACTGAAACGGAATTTTTCTAGTTTGAAACCATTATTTCTAGTTCTATCCTGTATGCTCACTTTAAGTACCTTGCTGTTATCTCCCTTATTTATACCATTCATCCACTTAAACACCTCAATTAAGTCTCCCCTTACTCTACGCCTCTCTAGCGAATGCAGACGTAGTCTTTTCAGTCTGTCTTCATATGACAGGTTCCGGACGTCATGTATCATTTTAGTCATTCTTCTCTGTACATTTTCTAACGAATTAATATCCATTCTATAGTAAGGACACCAGAATTGTACTGCGTAGTCTAAATGTGGCCTTACTAATGCTAGATAAAGTTTTAGTATTACTTTAGATGATCTATTGCTCACGCTTCTCGAAATAAATCCTAGGACCCTATTTGCTTTATTTCTCGCATTAATACACTGTTGCCTAGGTTTAAGGTCGTTACTAATCATAACTCCTAGATCTCTCTCGCATTCCGATTTGCTAATTTCTTTGTTATCTAAGCTGTATTTAGTATCTCCAATGGTCTTGCCTACGTTAAGTACTTTACATTTTTCAACTTCAAGGAAGTATGTTGATTAGCTATTATATATTCTCTTTCTTTATTTACTTATTTACCTCAGTAGGACAATATGTAAGTGTCAGAGAAGTCTATGCATGCCCTACTTGGTTGCCTGACCTCAGCAAGACCTGTAATACGGTATCATACTCTTACGTCTCTCAGCTCTCTCTCTCTCTCTCTCTCTCTCTCTCTCTCTCTCCGGTGATATCGTTTGCGCATTGCACACCGCACGAGACCATGCGCAATTTTTGCGCTTGCGCACCTGCCCTGTGGATTGCGCACTGCGCAATCCAAGGGACACGTGGTCTTCCAGGGAACACGTGGTCTTGGGATTTCGTTCGTTCGTAGATTTCCTGCACCTATAGTGCAGGCCGGGCCATACATTAGCCCGGTCAGTGAAGATGCTGTTGTCGTTCGTGTTCGATCCTGTTAACGATGTAGTCCATAATCGCTGTATCGTCGGGGTGAATGTCTATTAATTGTTCCAGGCATTGTTCGTGTTGTTCTTGGAATGGCACTGGAGTCGCGAGTCTTAGTAGGGCGTCGAGTGCATCTGAGAAGTTGTTGTCCCAGTAGCTGTCTCGCTGATCGAAGAGTTCGTCATACGATAGTGAGTCGAGACGCTGCTTGATGGTGGGATGGAGGGGTGGCAAGATGTCTCGGATGCGTTGTCTGGCTTGATCCTGAGGGCTGACGTTCGTGGCGGTGGTGGGTGCAGGCAGGTCGAGTGTCGAGTTGATGGAGGGGGCTAGTTGTTCTGCCTTCCTCTTCTTGTTCTTCCCCTTTTTCTTTTTCTTGATGGTTTCAGTTGGTGGCAGAGGGGAAGCAGTGCCTGTGTCCATGGTGGTGTCCTCATCACCATCGTCAATGGCAGCAGGATCTAGGGTGTCTGGAGGGTCGGGGACGGTCTCCGTGTCCTCCTCAGCTGCCGGTGGCGAGGCGTGGTGATCAGTAGTCGGTTCGAGGTCCAAGTTCGGTGCCGGGTCGTCGGGAGTGGTGGCAGTCCCTCTGTTAAGAGGAGCATCCAACTGCAGCCGTTTTCGCGGTGTTGTGCGAGGTTGGACAGGCTGCTGAGGACGGGGCTGACGCTTCTGACGAAAGGCGGAACGGACATCGTGGGCGAAACTCTCGGGGATGACAATGCGTGGCAACCCATTCTCCTCGAAAATCCGAGGGAGGAGAATGCGCAGGGCCGCCCTGTCATCACCGCAGAAAGCCTTCGCCGTCGCGATGCACATCGCAACAATGGTGTCCATCTTTCCAGATCTCCCAGGATCCTGAGGCCGGCGTCTCTGAGCCGTGGGGCGTCGCCATGCATGGACAGAGCCCTGCACAGCTACACCCCCTGGCCCAGAGACATCCCTGGCCACAGGACCCTTAGGAGACTGTGAAAGACTGAACTCCACCGTCTCACCTTCGCCAAGAGAGCGTTGGCGGTGCTGTTCGTTTGGTACAACGATCGAACGGCCAGGGACGAAAACATCAGCACCAGTGTCCTGGCACGTGAT
>NC_137069.1:9189135-9191635 GCF_032717465.1 Coenobita brevimanus | reverse complement strand
GGAACTATTGGCCCCGATTAGAGGGACGTTGTCACTGTGAATCAGGAGGGTTGAACGGTACTTGGCATTCCCGGCTCTTGCGGTTAATGCTAGGGGAACACCTTAGTCTAATATCTACCTGTGAACCTGCCTAGTATGGTAGCACCTGATTAGTATAGCTACACTGATCACCTGGATGCAAAGGATTCTTCGCCACGGCTATACTGCAAGGAGGACACTTTCGTCTATAGAACTTTCGTCTAATATCGGACAGTGAATCTACCTATACCCATTTTACTCTAACTTGGCCTTAAATTGCTGCCTCTTTACCCTGAATGCTGAGTTATCAAAATGGATTAACATTAGATTACGATGCTAGTCAGGAAGAAGTGCTGTGGAAAGGATTTAGGGCTCTGAGCACCCACTAATCAAGGAACACACCAAAATTACTAACACCTGTCCACCCACTAATCAAGGAACAAACCAAAATTACTAACACCTGTCCACCCACTAATCAAGGAACACAGGAACACACCAAGCTGCACTCACCTCCTTCCAGAATATCTTAGTTTCAGAAGCAGGACACTGGAGGGAATACGTCCTTCGTTCTTTCGTCTTACACTGTTTCTTAATCCTTGACCTCATTTAACCACCAGTACTTCCTCGGTTCTCTCTCTCTCTCTCTCTCTCTCTCTCTCTCTCTCTCTCTCTCTCTCTCTCTCTCTCTCTCTCTCTCTCTCAAATCATTATTTCTGCAGTTCATTCTCTCTCCTTGCAGTTCCCAGATCATTGTGTCTCTTGTTAACTGCAATACTATACCATTTTCACCTTAACTTGGCTCTGATTTTCAGCCTTTCAGCTTAACTTGGCCGAGATTTTCAGTTTTTTTACAGCTTATTTTACGTAGCTCAGCGGCAGAATAAAATAATACTTCAGCACTACATCCTTTCCACAGCACTTCTTCGTGACTAGCATCATATTCTAGTGTCAATCAAATGCTACAACTCAGCATTCAAGATGGGTGGTTGGGCATTTTAGAACAGGTGGTAGTAGTAGTAGCAATAGTCCTAGTACTAGTATTGCAAGAGATATAATCTTGGAGAAGTAGTAGTAGTAGTAGTAGTATTGTTAGAGATATAATGCTTGAAGTAGTAGTAGTACTATTGCTAGAGATATAATGCTTGAAGAAGTAGTAGTAGTAGTAGTATTGCTAGAGATATAATGCTTGAAGAAGTAGTAGTAGTATTGCTAGAGATATAATGCTTGAAGAAGTAGTAGTAGTATTGCTAGAGATATAATGCTTGAAGAAGTAGTAGTAGTAGTAGTATTGCTAGAGATATAATGCTTGAAGTAGTAGCAGTAGTAGTATTGTTAGAGATATAATGCTTGAAGTAGTAGTAGTAGTATTGTTAGAGATATAATGCTTGAAGTAGTAGTAGTAGTATTGTTAGAGATATAATGCTTGAAGTAGTAGTAGTAGTATTGCTAGAGATATAATGCTTGAAGAAGTAGTAGTAGTATTGCTAGAGATATAATGCTTGAAGTAGTAGTAGTAGTAGTAGTAGTAGTATTGCTAGAGATATAATGCTTGAAGAAGTAGTAGTAGTAGTAGTATTGCTAGAGATATAATGCTTGAAGTAGTAGTAGTAGTATTGCTAGAGATATAATGCTTGAAGAAGTAGTAGTAGTATTGCTAGAGATATAATGCTTGAAGTAGTAGTAGTAGTAGTAGTAGTAGTATTGCTAGAGATATAATGCTTGAAGTAGTAGTAGTAGTAGTAGTATTGCTAGAGATATAATGCTTGAAGTAGTAGTAGTAGTATTGCTAGAGATATAATGCTTGAAGTAGTAGTAGTAGTAGTAGTATTGTTAGAGATATAATGCTTGAAGTAGTAGTAGTAGTAGTAGTATTGCTAGAGATATAATGCTTGAAGTAGTAGTAGTAGTAGTAGTATTGCTAGAGATATAATGCTTGAAGAGATAGTAGTAGTAGTAGTATTGCCAGAGATATAATGCTTGAAGAGGTAGTAGTAGTAGTATTGCTAGAGATATAATGCTTGAAGTAGTAGTAGTAGTAGTAGTAGTAGTATTGCTAGAGATATAATGCTTGAAGAGGTAGTAGTAGTAGTATTGCAAGAGGTATGATACTTGGAGAGACCTGGAAGCAAAGGAGTCAGAGTAAAATCAGAGTAAAGATAAGGTTGCATTATTGATGTGAGGCTTTATATCCACGTTATTTATTGCATGGGTCAAGCTGTTCTGTCTGTCTACCTATAGCCAGACGCCTTAATTCCGTATGCGGTGGCCACCAACAATCCGCCTCCATGTCGCCCTGTCCCCTGCCATTTCGCAGCCCTCCCCCCAGCTATTCTACATTCTTAATTCCCCTGCCTCTTATCCTGTATCATTCGTACATTAAGACTTATCTGTAATTTCCATCTCTTATCTCTGTTTCCCAGTCTGCTTCTGTCTCGTAAAGATTCGTATCTCTAAATTACTCCCTTTTATCAGTTTGCCTGTC
>NC_137069.1:9161635-9184135 GCF_032717465.1 Coenobita brevimanus | reverse complement strand
TATCCCCTCCTCTCTCCTCCCTATCCCCTCCTCTCTCCTCCCTATCCCTCCTCCCTCCTCCCTATCCCTCCTCTCTCTTCCCTCTTAGTATGTACACAACAGCGTCTTGATCCTTGGTAGTGACCCCAACTGTTTTCCTTGAAGAATTTAGATGTGAAGTAGGATATCTTGCCGGTACGTCTTAGTCAGATCGGAAGACCGTTTGAGGTATTCGCGGCACTCCTAAAGAATGCATGGACAATGTATTTAGAAGCCTCCCAGACCGTAGAGTGAATAACAGACCCAAGAGTGAATAAACAGGCCTATGCACAGTGAATAAGGAAGGCTATCTGTCTATCTATCTATCTATTGCCAGACGTCTTAATCCCGTAACTGGTGGCCATAAACAAAATGCCTCCATGTCGCCCTGTCCCCCACCATTTCACTGCCCTGTTCCCAGGTCACACACATCCCTCTCACATACCTTTCCAGTCTCCATTCCATCCCTCCATCTCATCCGTGGTCTCCCTTTCCCCCCTCCACCTCACTCACATACACTCTCCTCGTTAGTCTCTCGTTAGGAAGTCATGCACAGTTATTCAAACCCCCTGAATCACAGCATGACTAAACAAGCCTCCAAAACCAGAAAGTGAATAAGCAGGCCATGCATAGTGAATAAAAGAATCATGCATAGTTAATATTTAAATCCTCAGAACACAGAATTAAAGTAACGAAAAAAAAAAAATATGGACCCCTGATTTAGAAGCTTACAAACCCACAGTCTGACAATCAAGCCTCCAGAACCAAACAGTGGATGAATAGGCAGTGATGAGTGAATAACAGATGAGTGTAGAGCGAATTAAGAACACTCCACAGCCAGGAGGTGCATGAACAAGCAGTGAACAGTGAATAACAGAAGAGTGTACAGTGAATTGATAACACTCCACAGCCAGTAAGTGCATGAACAAGCAGTGAACAGTGAATAACAGGGGAGTGTACAGTCTCTAAGGCCAGAAATGAATGAACAAGCAGTGAAGAGTGAATAACAGAGCAGTGTGCAGTGAAATAAAAACATTCCACAGCCAGAAAGTGCATGAACAAGGCCTACCAAAAGGTTGAGGTCTGAGGGGACAGTGAGGGTGAGAGTGGAACCAACTGAGTGACTGAAAGGAATTTGCTGGTAGGAAGGCAATGGAAGGGCCGTATTGACGAGATGGAGGGGGAGAGGAGAGGAGAGGAGAGAAGAGAGGAGATGAGGGAATATGGGAGAGGTGAGAGGAAGGAATATGGGAAAGGAGAAGAGGGGTAATAAGAGAGGAGAGAAAGAAGAAGAGAAAATGTGAGAGGAGAGGAGAGGAAATGGAAGAGAGGAGAGGAGAGGGGGGAAAGGAGGGACTTTATGATAGGAGAGGAAGAGGAAGGAGAGAAAATAGGAGAGGAGAGGGGGGAGAGGAGGGACTATAGGAGAGGAGAGAAGGTGGAAGGAGAAGAGCAGGGAGTAGGAGAGAAAGTAGAAGAGGAGCAGAGGGAAAAGAGAAGAGTGTGAAAGAATATGGAAGAAAATGGGAGAGAAAATGAGAGATTAAAAACAAATGAGTGGAAAAAGGAGAAGAATAAAAGTGTGAAGAGATCGAAGAAAGGAAAGGGAAGAGAAGGATAGGGAAGAAAAGACAAGGGAAAGGAAGAGAAGGGAAAGGAAAGATAGGATAGGAAAATGAAAAGCGCAATGAAGGGAATTGTAAGGAAAGGAAAGAGATAATTGGGAAAAGGGTAGGGAAGGGAAGTGAAAGGACGGGGAAGAGAAGGGAAGGGAAGGGAAGGAAAAGGAAGAGAAGAGGGGAGGGGATGAAGGGAAGACAAGTGAAAGGAAGGAAAGGGAACGGAAAAGAAAGGTAGGGAAATGGTTTAGGTGATTGGACGGCAGTGGAGATGAGGGGAGAGAGAGACCGAGGATGAGATGAAGGGATGAGGTGAGGAACTGCATATGAGGGAGGGGGTAGGTGTGAGTTGGGGAGAGGACAGCCTGATGGTAAAGGAGAGGGTGTCATGGAGACGATTCGTTTGTGGCCACCCCTTTCGGGATTGAGGCTTCTGGCTGTAGGTAGATAGACATACAGATTAATAGATAGTTAGATAGATATAGATATTCCCAAAGCCTCTGTTATTTTCTCTTTTCCAGGGAAGCAGTTGACATAACAAAAATGTAACTAGCTTGACCTGTGACCTTAACCACTGACCTGAAGAGAGAGAGAGAGAGAGAGAGAGAGAGAGAGAGAGAAGGGGGGCGGGGAGTGTAATTCAAGGTTTCGACAATATCCACTTTATCCAACAAGCAGCAACTAAACAATTAAAGTTAATGACTTTCTTGACCTTTGCTAAATAAAACTGTCTGAGAAGAAGAAGAGGAGGAAGTGGATGAGGAAGACGAAAACGAAGAGGAAGGGGAAGAAAAGACGAAGAAGAAGAAAGAGGAGGTGGAGAAGTAGGAAGAAAACGAAGAAAATGCAATAACTCAGCGATATTCTCTTTTCTGGGCAGAAAACTCTCAGTCTAAAACTTGAAAAAAGAGGGAAAAAAAAAAAAAATTTAACAATAACCCATGATCCTGAAAATATAACAAAATATAATAAAAATAAGTAATAATCATGTGATTTATTTCAAGTAGTAGTAGTAGTGGTAATAATAATAATAACAATAATAATAATAATAATAACTAGTTACCGTACCTATGCTCTTGGTGCCCCACAATAAGGAAGCGTCGCGACGCCGTATGTTTTTTTTTTTTTTTTTTTTTTTCCTATCGACCATTTGGGCCGGAGCCCCTGGTCATTAAGGCAAAAATATATATATGTATATACATTGACATATATACATATATATACGAGCATATGTATATACATACATACATACATACATACACATCCATGCATATGAACGTACCGGTACACACTTTCATGCACACGTACATATATATATATATATATATATATATATATATATATATATATATAATAATTTATATTTCATTATTATTATTTTTTTTTAACATTATATTACTTATAAACAAAAATGCCTAATCTAAAGACCCTAAAACTAATCACCTAACAGACAAATCGCTAACCTATACTAAATCCTAAGAGACAAATAACTAGACCTACACTAATGGTAAAAAAGCCTCAACCAAGAGAACACCATCGACTGCAGATATGAAATGCCTTTCTACATTACATACCTGCACTCATCACCTGGTGACTGTCAGTCGAGGCACAACCTAATATAGGGGACATCAATATATGAAAGGGAACCAGACGAGTCAGGAACATTTCCATATACGTCAGCTGTCGGCCCTAATTAGAATAACTTAAGCAAGATGGTATATTGTATTTACATAATTTGTACAAAAAGGGAAGAACCTCGCCCGGCAGACCACCATCGACTGCAAGTGCCCAATACCTTTCTATATTGCACACTTGCACTCATCAGCTGGTGACTGTCAGGCGAGGAACGTGGCTTAATGTAGAGGACATCTATATTAGAAATAGATCAGTGGGAGGAGGAACTATTTCAAAGATGTCAACTGTCAACCCTAATTAATAAAGCAATATATACATATTTACCATTGATAAAAACCATTACCACAGTAAAAAAGTCATATCACTCTGATCAGTCCGGTCTCTATCAAGAAAGCCATCAATTTATCAGTCGTAACAATGTCCCCATCACCCAGGATGGTGGAAAGGGTGAAGGGGACGTCTGCTGCCCCGCAGTAATTTATAAGTGAAGCACGTTCACGAAGAAATCGCCGACATTGCAGGATGATATGACTGATAGATAACGCTGCATCACAGGTGTCACAGTGCGGCGGGAATCGTTTTTCCATAATTCATATGTGTTAATATGGTGGCATTGGGCCGTAAGCAAGCCAACACTTTTTCTTCAAGGCGACTGGGACGGTTGGTAGTGTCCCAGTCGCCCAGGTACGGTTTACATGTTGGAATATTAAATCTGGTCCACTGACCTTGCCACAGAAGATTTATTGATTTCTTTCCGAGAGAGAGACTCGACCGATGATCACGAGGAACGTCCCAAGTCTCCTCGAGCTGTACAGCCGACTTTACAAGTAAGTCAGCCTGCTCATTGCCGTAGATACGACAATGACCAGGCACCCAGATCAGCGTGAATGACTTGTTGCATGAATGCAACTTATTAACGATGCGGCCCTGGATCTCGTGAGAGTCCGTAGTGCAAGATGCAATTGTCTGAAGGGCTGATTTTGAATCCGAAAATATGACAAATGAGCCATGCCTAGAATTTAGAGCATAGTCTATGGCTTTGTCAATAGCAAAATGTTCGGAGGTAAACACAGATGTATGAGTCGGCAACCGATACCTGAGGGCACATTCAGTCGACCACACACTTGCACCCACACATTCACTCGACTTGGAGCCGTCGGTGTACAAGTGGTGGGACCCCAAGTGACGAATGATGATGTTACGAAACAAGTGGTGGACTTACGCCTCCGGCGCCTTGGTCTTAGGTGCTGGGAGCCATGTAACATCAACAGTAAAGCCAGGTGGCTCCCAAGGCGCTATATTTTTTAACACCAACTTGTCACAGTCACTAGGGTCCACACCAAGCTCCTGAGTCAGTATGTGGAGGCGAACGGCAAGTGGCCAACGCACCCCTCGCAGAAGGTGGTGGTATTGACGCAGGGGGGTCCAGGCTACATTGCCTATATTACTTTTCCTAAATGTCCTTATGCCGTAGGACACGGCCAGATGTTTGCGGTGAATACGAAGGGGAGGCCCATTCGCCTCCACTTCCATACAAGCTACACGGGTACACCGGACAGCTCCAAGACACATTCACAAACATTTACTGTAGCACATCCAATCCTTTCAGCGTGGCATCGGATGCTGAGCCATACACCTGTGCGCCATAGTCTAGTTTTGATCGAATGAGGGACTTATGCACCATTAATAAAGATTTTCTGTCGGCACCCCATGTAGTACCCGCTAGGTACTTGAGGATATTTACTGGTTTATCGCAACGAGCAAGCAAAGTATTAGCATGAATTTTAAAGTTCAAACGACGATCAAAATGGAGGCCCAAAAACTTTATAGAATTTTGAAAAGGTACCGCCTGATTATCCAAAGTTAAGCACAAATTAGGTACGATACGAGTCGTAAAAACTACAGCGGCACACTTACGGACGGAACACTTAAATCCCCACTGCAAGGCCCATTGGTGGACGGAGTCAAGGGCTGCTTGAATCCGCCCAGCCGAAAATTGTGCATTACGGGAAGAGTACCATATTGCACAATCATCAGCGTAGAGCGAGTATTTACGATTCCTCGGGATGGGAGCTGATGACAGAATATCATTGATCATAATACTAAATAAAGTAGGACTAAGCACACTTCCCTGCGGCACCCCGTTTTCCTGGATAAATATATCCGATGTTACGTTATGGGGCAATTTGACAGAGAAAGTCCTGTCCCTTAAGAAATTTGAAATAAAAATAGGCAAATTTCCTCTTAAACCATAAGCATAGAGCTTCCTTAAGCCCTGTCCACACGAGCGGGCAATGCCCGCGGGCACAAGCGAGCAGTTTGCCTGTTGACGGGCTCACCGCTTGTGCCCGCGGGCAAATGCGTAAATTGCCACGCATTTGCCCGCGGGCACAAGCGGTGAGCCCATCAACAGGCAAACTGCTCGCTTGTGCCCGCGGGCATTGCCCGCTCGTGTGGACAGGGCTTTAGTATAACGTGTCACCATGTCATGTCATAGGCTTTATGGATGTCCAAGAACACCCCTATCATGAATTCTTTATTGGCAAATGCCTCTGCAGTACAATGCTCTAAATTCATTAAATGATCTAGTGAACTTCTGTATTTACGGAAGCCACATTGTTGATCATTTAACAAATTCTTCAACTCTAAAACAAAGAGAAGCCTATTGTTTACCATTCGTTCCATGACCTTACATAGACAAGAAGTCAACACAATAGGACGAAATGAAGTGGGATTCATAAGACGACCAGCCTCTTTGGGTATCGGTATGACGTGCGCAAAGTGCCATGAGTTTGGGAACGTTCGAGACGCCCAAATCTCATTGTACAATGCTAACATCTTAATCAGGTTGTCCTGATTAAGATGCTGGATCATACCGTACGTGATGGTGTCTGGTTCAGGGCTGGTGTCTTTACAGGATTTAAGGGCAAGGAGCAGTTCATCGAGCGTAAACTCTTGGTTGTACGGGGAGTCTACGTCTTCTGTGGCAAAGTCTATTAACTGTAGCTCAGCCGTGCGTTTATGATGTTGAAAACGCGGATCATAATTGGCTGAGCTACTTACATGAGAAAAACTCCTGGCGAGGATGTTAGCAACGTCCACGGGCTCGTCATAGATGGTATTGTTCACCTGCAAGGTGGTGACAGGGAAATATGGGCCCTTATTATTTAATATTCTTATAGTGGACCAGACTTTACGTAATGGTGAATAAAATTTTCCTCTATAGGCTGACTGTCAAAAATCCTGTATCTCCTATTGCGTTTTCTTAATGCTTGTCGGCAATCCGGCGTCCACCAATGTGCTCTATGCTTCGCATGAACTGTAGAAGTCTTGGGAATAGCAGCTTCAGCTGCTTGTAATATGGATTTTGTTATATATTCGACCTTAACATATATGGTCTCCCCAGATATATCTAAATTGGCGATCCTTGAGAAGGATCCCCATTCTGCTTTCTTACAGTTAAATTTTGGAGGTGGAGGGTCCGAAACGATGTCGCGATTATAAGAAAGACAGATGGGTAAATGATCACTTCCCAAGGAGGCGTCATAGGAGTCCCATGAGAAATCTTGATGTATACCAGGAGAGGCCAAAGATAAGTCAATGGCCGAAAAGTTACCAGTACGATCATCTACACGAGTCGCTCTACCATCGTTCAGAAGACAGAGGTTGGACTGTAGCATTAGGTCGGCTACTTGCTCCCCACGAGCCGTATGGGATATAAGGTATGTGCAATATAAACAAGATCTGAAAACCCTAATGTAACTTTTTGTGTAACTTCTAGAAGATCGGAAGACAAAGGTGTCGAAGAACGCATGTGTAAATTGTACATTTGTCTCAATAACTGGCTAACTGTATGTTTAACTCTAACCATATTACTTTCAGATCATAAGAGTGACCACGGCTATACATCTGGAAAGTTACAGCTTTAAAGCTTTGGTAGTTTTCTCTAAAACGTGTTGCAAAGAAAAAGCTGGGCAGATTTGAATTCGGTACTTTCCACTAGGCTAAATGGCAAAATTTTAAGCCAGAATTATTCAGCACACATTTTTATCATAGGATTTTCGACCAAATAGCCGTTTCTCAATTAGTTTCCGAGATTTTTCAGCTTCAAAATATGCAACGTTTGGAATAAAATGATTATATCACCTTCAACAATAGGTCAAGGTCATTTATTTTTAGCACAAGGACTTGGATACCCCAGGGTACCTTCATGTTTAATATCATCAAGATCGAAGAGAAAAAAGTGCAAAGAAAAATAATAATACTGACGAAAACAAGAAGCTTCGCCATTTATACGGCGAAGCTTAATAATAATGAACTAAGACCTTAACTTCTTAGCTAAATGATTCTCACTGCTGGTCACAAGAAAAAATATATATATAATACTCTCCAAACACAGCGATACTCTTTGTGAGAGAGAGAGAGAGAGAGAGAGAGAGAGAGAGAGAGAGAGAGAGAGACACTTTCGGAACATCGTCAAAAAATTACCGTTTCATATTTTTCAGTTTTGAAGGTAATGATGATGAGTAATTAAGGTTGCATGATGTTGCTGCTGATGCTGATGATGAGTAATTATGGTTTCGCGATGCTGCTGCTGCTGCTGATGATGATGAAGTTGAATGATAATAATGATAATGGAATTAAATTGTATGATGATGATGATGAGTAATTAAGGTTTTGCGATGCTGCTGCTGCCGATAATGGTGATGAAGTTGTATGACAATAATGAGAATGGAGTAAAGTTGAATGATGATGATGTTGATGAATAACTAAAATTGCACGATGCTGCTGCTGATGATGATGATGGTTATGATGATGAAATAAAGTTCTGTGATGATGATGGTGATGATGACATAATAAAGTCGTTCAATAATAGCAAGAAGAGAAAAAAAGGAAGAAGAGACTTAACCCCCGAACTGAGCAGTATTTCGTTTTCTCTCGTACAACACAACACACCCTGGCAACACAGTCCAGATACCCTCCAATAAAAAGATGACCTGGCTGATCTGACCTTTGGCTCCCGTCTTGTCTTCCTATTTTTACACGTGTTGTCGATAGGTTGCCACGTTGCTTTATTTGCGCACTTGGCTTCTGGAAATTAGCTTTGTGTGTGTGTGTGTGTGTGTGTGTGTGTTTACTCATCTTCATTAAATCCTCGTTACTCTCTCTCTCTCTCTCTCTCTCTCATAACGCAGAAATTATCACCTCATACTCACTCTACGCTACCCGACCCGTGATTTCGTTTCACAATAAGGCTTGGAATATTATGGACTCGCTTAATGATGATTTTTATTTTTTCGTGTGTCTGACTCTGGGCATAGGTTTTGGAGTCCGTTCCCTGAGGCCCAGCAGTCCTCCCAGGTACTATACACCACATGTCACCACTTCGGCGCCAACACTCACCGTCCATACTGAATACTGGAAATAAGCCTGGTAGATGGAATTAAGTATCTGCAAGACGTTATAGGAGTGAAGGGGGGGTGAGATGAAGGAGTTAAAGTGCTATAAAGAGAAATTGAGATATTGTACATGGAGTTATTAATTAGTGGACAGAAAAATAGATAGATAGATGGGTAGATAAGAATGAATGAATGAATGCGTGAATGAGTGAAATAAAGATGAATGAATGAATGAATGGCTAAATAAGTAAATGAATGGATATGAATAAATGATTGAATATCTAAATAATAAATAAATAAATAATTTAATTAATTAATAAAGTATATAAGTACATAAAATGAATGAATAAGTAAATAAATAGGTAAATAGATAGATAGACATAAGTAAATAAAAATGAATATATAGACATAAGTATATGAATGAATGAATAAATAAGTAAATAAAGAAAGAAAGAAAAAAATATAAACAAATAAATAGAATTAATCGCACAGGAAGAGGTGTTAGGGAGCCTCCCAAAGCCGCGGAGAATACGACTGCCGCGAAAATATCCAAGAGATTTATTTGGGTTCCGACTAGAAAAAATAAAGGAAATAAAGGAGGATTTTTAGTTATGCCGTCCCCACTGGAAAGAAAAAGAAAAAATCATAAAATCAAAGGATAATAATCCGGCAGAAATTGTTTTTGCTTTGGAAATTAATCATGAATAAAAATAATTGATAATATGAAAAATGGAGTAAATGAAAAACGGAGGGGAAAAAATGGAGAAATAGAAAAAAGTTAAAAACAAAATATTGGAATAAATGAAAAAGTAAGAAATAGTTTTAGGAAAGTAGATAATGAAATTAAAAAAAAAACATAAAAGCAAAAGTGATGAAAAGGAAAACTGAATAAATGAAAAACAGATAATACATAATTTTAAAAAACGAAAAATGAAATAATTGAAGACGGGAACAAACAATACCGGAAAAAGGAAACAGAGAATTTTAAAAAATGGAATAAATGAAACAGCAAAAACATAATTGAAAAATTAAAAAATGGAATAAATAACAAACAAAAAATCATTATTAAAAATGAAAACTGAATAAATGAAAAATATTAAACATAACAAAAAAAGGAAAACTGGAATAAATGAGAAACAAAAAAGTAAAAAATGAAAAATAGAAAAATGAAGAAAAAAAAGAAAATGAAAAAAAAAAACTGAATTCAATTTCCACTTATTTTCTACTGCAGAGTTCTGCTGATGTCTGTGAGCGTCGTGCCTTGAGAGTAAATGTAGAGAAGAGTAAAGTGATGGTTATTGAGAGAGAAGGTGACTCCCAGTGTGATGTCACAGTGAATGGAGAGAGACTGGAATTGGTGAGAGAGTTCAAATACTTGGGTACATTGATAGATAAGAGAGGAAAATGTGCAAAAGAAGTTGAAAGTAGAGTGACACAAGGAAGAAAAGTAGCTGGTGCAATGAAGGCCTTGATAAGAAACAGAGGCTTGAGTGTTGCAGCTGCACGAGGCTTACATGAGGGAGTGTTAGTGCCAACTCTATCATATGGGTGTGAGATTATGGTGTGGCATGAAAATGAAAAGTCAAGAGTAAGAGCAGTGGAGATGGGACTGCTGAGGAATGTATGTAGAGTACAGAGGGTGGATAGGATACGAAATAATGGGATTCGTGAAAGGTGTGGGTTGAGGAAGTCGGTGGACACCAGAATCGACAAGAGTGTCCTGAGATGGTATGGTCATGTGGAAAGAACAGATAACAATAGTGGTGAAAAAGGTATACCTGAGCGAATTTGAAGAAGGGAGGAGGCGAGGTAGGCCAAGGAGAAGGTGGAGAGATATGGTGGATGAGTGTTTGAGGAAGAGAGGTTTGGAAATCGGTGAGTACAAAGGAGTATAAAGGAGTACAAAGGAATGAAAACAGCAACAGACCTTATGGTCCTTTCGAGGCTGTTTGGTACAGAGTAAACTATGACTACAAGATCTAACTCTACATGCTGAAGGATAAGGATAGTAAAGTAAGTCGGCTCCCCCCGCCTCCAAACCCTCCACCCAAAACTGGCAAGAAAAAGTGAGAAAAACCATCATGTAGCATGGAAAAATTGACATGGAAATTTCATAGGAAAAACTGAAAAGGAAAACTACATTTCATAATGCATTATCTATAAGCTACCAGTATGAATAACATGAAAGAGAAAGTAGTAAAGTACAATGAGTAATCAAATAAATAATTAACTAATGTATGTCGCTGTACGGGTTCGTTGAGTTGACGGGGCATCTGCGGACACAGTGTGGAAATTGCACAGTGCACAATGTGGATATTGAGGGGTGGTGTGGCAGCCTTGCCTGGCGCTATTAAGGTAGGCAGCAGTCAATCAGGCCCCAGCTCCATTCATTCCACTGAGACTAGGAACTTTCCCATG
This sequence comes from Coenobita brevimanus, assembly GCF_032717465.1. Taxonomy (NCBI): domain Eukaryota; kingdom Metazoa; phylum Arthropoda; class Malacostraca; order Decapoda; family Coenobitidae; genus Coenobita; species Coenobita brevimanus. Next base: position 9,173,046 of record NC_137069.1, on the reverse strand, counting down.
CAGGACAGCAAACAAGTCACCTCCTGAAACAGTGACCCCTGGTACATTTAAAAAAAAAACGATGGTGGCCACGTAACTAACAGGACCCTCAGTGATCCACAGCCCATCACAGGTCGAAAGTATGAGTAGTGACCGTTAACTCAGGGCTATCTGTGCATATCCTAGTCTGTGCATATACTATATTTGCATTTAATAAATTGATCCAGGCTCTAAAAAACTAAAATAAAATAAAACAAAATTATACGTACACAAGTGCTTTATTCAGGAGTAAACATATTAAGCTGGGGGTTGGATGCCAAATACTTATCCAGGCGACCTTTAAAAGTTTGTACTGTATTACAATCTATTACGTTGGAGGGCAGTTTATTCCATATATTTACAACTCTATTGAAGAAGAAATGCTTAGCTTCATGCGACTGGAATCGTTTGCCAATTATTTTATGCCCGTTTCCTCTAGTGTAGTTCGAGTGATCAGCTGTGAAGTATTTATCGACAGCCATGTTATCATGTCCTTTGAATATCTTGAATACTTGAATTAAATCTCCTCGTATCCTCCGTTTTGTTAGGGTAAAGAGATTCAGGGCTTCTAAACGTTCCTCATATGGTTTATTTCTCAATCTAGGTATCATCTTTGTCATCCTTCGCTGCACTCTTTCAAGCTTTTCCGTATCCTTTTTATAATACGGTGACCAAAACTAAACGCAATACTCCTAGTGCTGGCGTACTAAGGAATTATACAAAGTGAGGACGATATTATCAGATTTATATTCAAATGCTCTGCCTATGAACCCAATCAATTTGTTGGCTTTTTTCACAGCTTCTGTACATTGTTTGCTTGGTTTCAAATCATTTGTTGTTATAACTCCTAAGTCTTTTTCATGGTTTACCCTATCAAGCTGGACATTATTCATGCTATAACTTGCTCTTACATTTTTACTGCCAATGTTTAACACTTTGCATTTACTAATATTGAAATCCATTTGCCAGACTTGGGCCCAGTTAAACAGTTGATCAAGATCTCTCTGAATTGCCTGTCTTTGCAGTGCTGTATCTGCTCTGTTACCTATTTTATTATCATCAGCAAATTTTGAAATCTTACAACACAATCCTTCGTCAATATCATTCACATTTATTAAAAAAAGAATAGGACCTAACACTGAACCCTGCGGCACTCCACTTGTAACGTTTATCCAGTTTGACTCTTTTCCATTTATTACAACTCTTTGTTTTCGTCCGGTGAGCCAATCTTCTACCCACCCGAGAACACTGCCTCTGAAACCGTGTGCCTTTAGCTTCTGAAGGAGTCTTTTGTGTGGAACTTTGTCAAAAGCCTTTTGAAAATCGAGGTAGACCACATCAACAGATTTAGTCTCGTCATACATGTTCAGTATATAATTGATAAAGTCCAGCAGATTCGTGAGGCAAGAGCGATTATTACGAAAACCATGTGAGGCTAGGGAACTGACAAGAGATCGAGCTGGCTGGATGAATGTTGTGAGGAGAAGTGCATGATCAGAGATTTTGGCACCCCTTGTGAGCGTGGCAGCGTCCGGATTGACTCAATCGGGTATTGTGTGAAGCTGCAGAATGTGGTGAGTGTTTTTGGCGTATCCGGTAGAGCCAGGATTCTGGGGGCTTGAATGATGAGATTGGAAGTGTGGCCTATTTGGATTGGGCAAGTTTGGGCTGTCTGGACATTGCTACTCCTCACCCTGCCCTTGGGTGGGAAAGGAGGTCCGGATGATGATGATGATAATTTCTACTATGAAGCCTCCCTAAGCTGAATAAAATTGTCTGCTGATATTAATTTACAAGAAAAAAAATCGTGTTGAAAATATTAAACCATTCACTCATATTTTTTTTAAATTGATCCTTCCTACCTTCAGACGATTTTATTCAGCTGAGGGGAGAGAGAGAACAGGAAGGCTTGGATATGATTCTCTCTCTCTCTCTCTCTCTCTCTCTCTCTCTCTCTCTCTCTCTCTCTCTCTCCCACTAATTCTCATCCACTAACTTAATTCAACTCGAGTTAAACTTTATGCACTTTTACCATTTCCCTCTTTGTCTTGTCTGTTTTTCCGCTTTCTCTCTATCTGTCTGTCTGTCTGTCTGTCTATCCAGTGTGTCTGTCTGTGCAGGGGCGTAGCCAGAATTTTTGGTTTGGGGGCTGAATTTTGGTTTTCATTACGTTTTTAGGTACAGCTGCTTGGAAAGTATTAATTTACTACGTAGATTAATGTGAAATATATGGTGTTAAGTAGTATAAACATAAACATAAACATAATAATAATAATAATAATAATAATAATAATAATAGTATATTCATTTTGATAGGGAGAGGGGGTTCGTGTCCCCCACCCCCCTTCGGGTGCGCCTAAGTAGCTGAGTTTATTGTTTATCTGTCTGTCTGTCTGTCCATCTGCCCATCTATCTATCTATCTATCTAGCAGTTCCTGTTTTTTCGACTGTCTGTATGTCTGTCTGCCTGTCTGTGTATCCATCAGTTGTAATCTGTATGTCTGAGTCTGTCTCTCTGCCTGTCTGTATATTTGTCTGTGTACCTGTCTGTCTTCATCTGCAGAGACAGGCTGATAGATAGATAAAGACAGCTGGATAGATAAAAGACAGCTGAATAGATAAAGACAGCTGAATAGATAAAGACAGCTGAATAGATAAATATAAATACACCTGTGTCAGCAAGTCTATCTCCATTTATCTATCCGGCTATTTATCTGAGTATGCTATTTTTCAATCTATCTATCTATCTTTCTGTCTATCTGCGTATCTGTCCATCTCTCGGTCTCTCTCCACTTCACACCTACTTCCCTACCCATCTATCTCCATATCTATCTATATCTGTCTGTCTATCCATCCAGCCAGCCGTCACGTTGTCCCCATTTCACTCCTACCTACATACCTACCCACTCATCTGCATATCTATCTGTTCTATAAATCCATCCATCCATTCATCCATATCTCTCCTTCCGTCCATCCATTCTTCCATATCTCTCCTTCCGTCCATCCATTCATCCATCCATCCATTCATCCCTATCTCTCCTTCCGTCCATCCATTCATCCATCCATCCATCCGTCCATCCATCCATCCATCGATCCATTCATCCCTATCTCTCCTTCCGTCCATCTATTCATCCATCCATCCATCCATCCATCCATCCTTCCATTCATCCATCCATCCATCCATCCATCCATCCATCCACCCATCCGTCCTTCCATCCATCCTTCCATACATCCATCCATCCATCCAACCTTCCAACCATCCATCCATCCGTCCATCCATCCATCCATTCATTCATTCATTCATCCATCCATCCATCCATCCATCCATCCATCCATCTAGTCATTCATCCATCTCTCTCCTTCCATCTCCCCTTCACTCAATCCTAAGTATCAATTATGCGACTTTCTTCAATTCCTTCACTGCCAGTCAAGAGTTTTACGGCTAATATTATTTTTACAACAATTTTACACTCGCGAAAATGTGTAAGAAAAGTTTGATGATGAAATATGGGAAAATGTGAAACGTCAAAAATATTTCCCTTCAACAAAATGTGCAATGTTGGTACTACCCTTTTATGTACACACTTCACTGTGTGTGTGTGTGTGTGATAGAGAGAGAGAGAGAGAGAGAGAGAGAGAGAGAGAGAGAGAGAGAGAGAGAGAATTTTACGTCCACACTTCATTCTAAGTCTACATTGTGCAGTGTGTGTGTGTGTGTGTGTGTGTGTGTGTGTGTGTGTGTGTGTGTGTGTTTCCAACTGCAGGTATAGTCTTAACAGTCCCTTCCCTGTGACCCCAGCATTCCTCATGCGTGCCTTAAACCGCCACATGTCACCACTTTGGCACCAATACCCACAGCCCGTACTGACAACACTCTAGGGCTGTTTATTAAGGACTGGTGTAGCGGTATGGGGGGGTGGGGTATTGTTTTGGCTTGTCGGTGGGGTATGTTAAAGGGTAGTAGTATTGTTTTTCGACCACAACCATTACCACTACACACGACCACTGCCACTACCACTACACACGACCACTACCACTACACACGACCACTACCACTACACACGACCACTACCACTACACACGACCACTACCACTACATACGACCACTACCACTACACACGACCACTACCACTACCACTACCACTACACACTACCACTACCACTACACACCACCACTACCAGTACCTCTACACATGACCACTACCACTACTCAAAACTACCACGACCACTACCACTACCACGACCACTACCACTACATGCGACCATTGTCGCTACACACCACCATTACCACTACCAGTACACACGACCACTACTACTACCAGGACCACTACCACTACACACGACCATTACCACTACCACTATCACTACACACGATCACTACCACTACCACTACACACGATCACTACACCCGACCACTACCACTACACGCGACCAGTACCACTACCACTACACACGACCACTACCACGACCACTACACACGACCACTCCCACTACACACGACCACTACCACCACTTCACACGACCACTACCACGACCACTACACACGACCACTATCTGCACACGATCACTACCACTACACGCGACCACTACCGCAGTTCACATCAAAACATTCATCGCTACTGCACACACACACACACACACACACACACACACACACACACACACACACACACACACACACACACCACAACAACTGCACACTACACCACACCACAACACCACCCTACCACACCACACCTGACATTACCACACCACACCTGACATTACCACACCACCACCACACACCACCACTACACACCACCGCTACACACCACCACCACCACCACCACCACTGCACACCACCACCACCACCACCACTGCACACCACCACCACCACCACCACACTCTCTAACAGGAAACACGATCCACACTCAGCCACCTAATGTAATAAAAGGGACAAAAATTATAATATCAGACCAAATTTTTCGCAGAATATCAGGTGTTTAGAGAGAGAGAGAGAGAGAGAGAGAGAGAGAGAGAGAGAGAGAGAGAAACAGACAGACAGAGAGACCGAAGAAGAGAGCAAAAGAGGGAAGAAGGGGGATGGAGGTGTTGTGTGAAAGGGTGGAGGGTGGAAGGAAGGAATGAAGAAGCAGGTTAAGAAGAAAGCACGCGAGAGGAGGGAAGGAAGTCAGTGGGGGAAGAAAGGAGAGAAGCAAATGAGAAAAGCCAGAGAAGAACGGAGGGATGGAAGGAAGGAAGGGGTTAGGGAGGGAGGTAGCATAGAGGAGGAGTTTGAGAGAGACAAGTGTGGGAAGGGAACGGGGGAGCGAGGGCGGGAATAGAATGGAAGAGGAACAGAAAAACGAGAGAGAGAGAGAGAGAGAGAGAGAGAGAGAACTGTACACGAATCACAGAGACGAGATATCTTGAGAGACCAACTGATGGAGAAATGAGAATGTATTTGCAGCTATGTAGGCAGAGTTAGACAGACGAAGCAACAGCAGCAGAAGAGAGAAAGAGCCTCAAGTAAAGAGTACTGTTCCTCAAGGGGTATAGAGGAACTTCAAGAAAAAAGAAGGAACAAGATGGTAAGGTCAAGGGCCCGTATTCTCGCCGATTAAGGAAGCTCCGCAGCACCTCCTCCTCTGCGATTTATTTTGCATAGTACACCTTGCCGTTCTCTATTGTGTTACTTAAATCATTCTATTATCACCATACTCTGCATAAATGACGTACAAAACAATATTAGCCGGTCGTATCCAAAGATAAATCGGTAAGGAAGAGGTGTTAGGGAGCTTCAATAACCTCTTAGAATACAAACCTAGGAGAGACTACAACCACTTATAAGAAAAAATTAAGATTCTTGAAATTTTACATGAAGTGAACTGAAGAAATTGTAAGGAATGGAAGAAGCCAGGAAACAGCTAAACAGAATTTTTATATAGGAAAGAAGCTAAATATTTATTCTAAGATATTCTAACAGAAAAATAAATAAAAAAATAAATGAAGTCAGAACAATAGAAGAAATTTATGCAAAGCCGACCAGAGGTAGTAAAAGAATCAGTCTTGCTCAGGATGTTGAACTGGTGGGCATAGTGATTCTCAGCTGTATTTTAGAAGTAATGGATGTATTGAGGGAAGGAAGAGGGGTAAGGGAGGTGGTGATTCTCTCTCTCTCTCTCTCTCTCTCTCTCTCTCTCTCTCTCTCTCTCTCACACACACACACACACACACACACACACACACACACACACACACACACACACTTTACCCTATCTTTCACCCCTTCACCCTCTCTCTCTCTCTCTCTGTCTCTGGAATTACCTTTTAGCAGCTTAGGAATAGTTTATAAAGCGAAGTTTCTGTCTATCAGTATCTGTATCTTTCTTTCTGTGTGTCTGTCTGTTTATCAGTATCTATACCTTTTTATCTCTGTCTGTCTATCTGTCTGTCTCTCATCTATCTATCTGTCTCTGTCTGTCCGTCTGTCATGTCTATATCCATCGTTTATCTATCTATATCCATATCTCTATCTGTCTGAGTCTGTCTGTCTGTAGCTATGCCTGCTGTATGTGTATATGTATGTGTGTATGTGTATATCTCACTGTCTATCTACTTGCATCTATCTTTTTACCCATCTTTAAGTTTATCTATCCGTCCATCCACCTATTCATCCATCCATCCATTTCTCCATCTATCCATGTATCTATCCATCTCCATCTATCGGTCCCTGTCTTCTCACTTCCTCTCTCGCCTCTCTCAGTGGCTTGTTACGTGCCTTGAAATGGTTATAGGGGAGAGTCTGACCTCGTCCCAGAGCAATACCTGTTCCATACTGAGTGATTATATTGTACAGGTGAAGTATGAGGCAGGGAATTCGCTCTGTATTATTCCAGGAGAAGAATTTTCCCTTGAAGTACGATTGACTGATTTGCCCATAATGCTTTGAGGACGTCACTTACTTTTCATCTTTTCATTTCAGACAATTTTTTCAGATGAAGAAAGCATCCGTGTGGTAACAGAAAATCAGTCACATAATCTCTCCTGAAATTGCTAGTCTTGAGCCAATTTTCATTACTTAATTGGCAAATCCTATTTTTTTAAAGGGAGTCCAATCAAATGACCTTATCTTAAAAAAACCCTAACTTTAAAATGCTCAACACAAAGACAATTTTAAGATCACTTTTGGGATTTCTGATAAAAAATTTTGGTCAGTTTTGAGTAAGTCTATCTCACATGATCATTTTTGTTCTTCTGTCATAGGGATTTCAGAAAATGCCTATTTCACATCTTTAAGTTCAATAATTCCACAAAAGTGTATGATTAGAAGGAGAGAGAGAGAGAGAGAGAGAGAGAGTGAGAGTGAGTGAGTGAGTGAGTGAGTGAGTGAGTGAGTGAGTGAGTGAGTGAGTGAGTGAGTGTGTGTGTGTGTGTGTGTGTGTGTGTGTGTGTGTGTGTGTGTGTGTGTGTTCTCGCTTGCTTATGAAAAAAAATTGCCTGTATGAATGGACTGAGATTTCCTACAGCTGTGTTTTAGCTTTACTTTAGCTTTTTTGACACCTGTATTAGCTTTCATTTAACTTTTAGAGACCTGTATAGCTTTCCTTTAGCATTGTAGAGACCTATGTACTTAGCATTCATATAGCTTTGAAGAGACCTGTATTTTTAGTTTTAATTTAGCTTTGTTGAGACCTGTGTTTAGCTCAGGTGCATGAATTTAAAAATGGTCCTATAATTGTCTTTATTATTATTTTTTTTTTGGGGGGAGGTTCAGTTTTTTCCCCTTCTCTGTTATGAAAAGAGAAAGAGTTTGTATATTTAACTATATATTCTCTCTCTCTCTCTCTCTCTCTCTCTCTCTCTCTCATCCATGCCCTTCCCTTCTCTCAGAGTTTACCCTCTTGCTTTCCACTTCGCTATTACACTGTCCAGTTCAATCTCCAGCCTCGCCATTCCTCATCCTCCTTATTTCTCGCTTCTGTTGTTCTGTGTTGCAAGAGAGAGAGAGAGAGAGAGAGAGAGAGACAGACAGACAGACAGACAGACAGACAGACAGACAAAGAGGAGAAGGTGGAAGGGTGAGGATGAGGAAGAGGTAGAAATGTGAGGGAGAGAAAATGAAAGTGGGAGAGTGAGATTGTGAGAGTGGGATATGGAAGGGGAAGGTTGAGAGAGAGAGAGAGAGAGAGAGAGGGAGAGAATAGATGGGGCATGTTCGTCTCCTTGGTTACTCACTTCATCAACAGCCAACGGATCAGCTCTCAATTAAACTGGATCCCTGTGTTTCACTTAATATCCTCTTGTTAGACATGGAGGCGATTTGTTTGTGGCCACCCCTTACGGGATTAAGGCATCTGGCAATAGACAGATAGATAGATAGATAGATAGACACGAACGCTATTTCCTTCAACAAATTAAGGTATCGTCTCCATCAGCCATTTCCCTAACACCTTTTTGTTTGCGATTCATTCTGGAAATTAATCCTTGGTATGCTGTTGTATGGTTCTGATGCAAATTAGGTCGATATTGGAACGATAATGGTCACATAATTCCGTGGCCCAACTTCCTTTCCCTAGCACTTCTTCGTGACTAGTACCATATTCTACTGTTAAGCTCCTGTTACAGGTCAGCGTTGATGATGGAGAGATGGCAGTTTTACGCCAAGTTAAAGTGAGTGTACTATTTTACGTCAGGTTAAAGTGAGTGTACTATTTTACGTCAGGTTAAAGTGAGTATACTATTTTACACCAAGTTAAAGTGAGTGTACTATTTTACACCAGTGTAATGTACTGTGCCTAAATCTGTACTCCTCCTCCCGTACTACTTGAATATGTACATGTACTTAACTCGTACTTTACTAAATCCTGCTTATGTTACCAAGGTCTCGAGGTGGCTTGGGAATTTGAATGTTACTACTACTACTACTACTACTACTACTACTACTACTACTATTACCACTACTACTACTACTACTAATACCACCACCACCACCATCACTACTACCACCACCACCACCATCACCACCACCACCACCACCACCACCACCATCACCACCACCACCACCACCACCACCACCACCACTACTACTACTACTACTACTACTACTGTTTTACATTCCCCTGCCATTAAAGCCCCTTCATGATGGACGCAGCTCTAGCATTTTATTCCATCTAACGCCAGACGATTTTATTCAGCTGAGAGTGAGTCACAGGCGCCTGAGCGTATAGTCGGTTCACTTTAATTTGGCAGAGATTTTCGTCCTTTTGCAGCTTATTTCTCGTAGCTCAGTGGCAGAAGAAGACAATGCTGCTGCTCCTCCACCTCCTTTCCATAGCACTTCTTCGTGACTAGCACCCTATTCTGGCGTTCATTTCTCGCTGAGGTGTCGTCGTGGCTGGAGTATGTGAAGGACTCTCTCTCTCTCTCTCTCTCTCTCTCTCTCTCTCTCTCTCTCTCTTATAGTCTTCCTGTTCTCTTTCTTGTTTTCTGTTTGTTCATTTCATTTTGTCTTTTTTATTTAATATTAGCTTCTTACGGTATTTACTTGGTTTCTTTCTCTCTCTCTCTCTCTCTCTCTCTCTCTCTCTCTCTCTCTCTCTCAGTATAAATCTGTCTGTCTCTCATTTTGTGTCTCTATCCCTGTCTCTCTCCCTGTCTGTCTCTGTCTCTGCCACCCTAACTCTCACCAGCATCTATCTCTTATTCTCTTTCTCCATCTCTGTCTCTCTCCATATCCGTCTTTGCTCTCTCCCACCCTAATTCTCTCTGCCATCTCTCTCTCTCTCTCTCTCTCTCTCTCTCTCTCTCTCTCTCTCTCTCTCTCTCTCTCTCTCTCTCTCTCTCTCCCGCCCTAATTCTCGCTGCCACTCTCTTGAAAATGGTAATCGTGTAGAATTATAAAGCTCAGCACAACACTGTCCCAACTCATCGACGTGACACCCTTCCAACTTGCCCACACCGCCTCGACACAACACACTGGGATTAAGGCATGGACCAGAGTATTGTTGTATGATTGTGGGTGTGAGTGTGGGTGTAGATGTGGGTGTTGTACAGATTAATCTATGGACCGAAGTACTGTTGTCTGTGGGTGTAGGTGTGGGGGTGGGTCTAAGTGAGGGTGTGGGTGTGGGCGTTTGTGTGGGCATGGGTGTGGGTGGGGAGTAAGGGTAGGAATGTGGAAGGGTGAGGTAGTTTGGAATGGAGAGTGAGTGTGAGGCAGGGTTGGGAGTTTTTGTTTTGGGGTGTGGGTGTTAGTTTGGGTGTGGGTTGGAAGAAAAGGTACGAGGTATGGTGTGGATATTGGAAAAGTGAATGAGTTAGGGATGGGTGTGGGTGTGGGTGTGGGGAAGATGTAGGGGTGTGGGTGTGGATATCAGAAGAATGGGTGAGGAAGCTAAGGGTGGGGGTGTGGGGTTGGGTGTGGGTGTTGGTAGGGAAAAGAGGTAGGGGTGTGGTTGTGAATATCAGAAGGATGGGTGAGGAGCAGATGGATTTATGTGAGAAACAACGTTTAGACAACCGGAAGTACTGTGAATGTGGATGTGGGTGTGGAGGGTACGGGAGGATGAGAAGCTTGAGTGCCCGTGTGTGGGTGTGGATGCGAGAGGTGTGAGAGAGGCGTGGGTATGGGTGTGGATGGTATGGATGTTAGAAGGCCGGGTGAGCAACAGGTGGATGTGTGTGTGTGTGTGTGTGTGTGTGTGTGTGTGTGTGTGTGTGTGTGGTGAAGTGTGGATGTGATTGAGAAGCAGAGGTGGAGGTGTGGGACGGTGAGAGAAGATGCACAAGAACAGGAAAGAATGAGGGTGCGAGAAAGTGAGAAATCTTTGTGTGTGTGTGTGTGTGTGTGTGTGTGTGTGTGTGTGTGTGTGTGTGTGTGTGTGTGTGCACAAGGGTTTGGAAAGGATGTGTGTTGGTGTGCAATATGTGTGGGTGTGTCAAGGTTAAGTGTTGAGGAGTATATGTGAGTGATTTAGAGAGCTGTAGTTCTGTAAGTGTTGGCTATGCAGAGAATGAAGGTTGGTGTGTGAGAGGTGTTGCTGAGTGACTGACGGGTGTAGACGGGATAGATGTAGACCGGATAGGTGTAGACGGGAAGGGTGGAAAATAGTTTAGACGAGATGGGTGTGCTAGGACTGGCAAAACAGACAAAGAAATTTACGATTCATCTAGACACTAGTGTAAAGGTGTAGTGCTGGCTGTGGGTGGGTGTGGGTGTGGATGTGGATATGGGTGTGGGTGTCAGAGCAGCAGAAGACAGACTAGGATGAAGTTAAGCGATACACCTAGGATATTCAGCGTATGTGTAGTGGTGGTTGTGGGTGTGGGGAGGATAGGACAGTACCAGAGGTGGATGTGTTGCTGGACGGGATGAATTTAGACGTGAAAAAACTAGGAAAACTATTGTGTTT
>NC_137069.1:9156635-9159135 GCF_032717465.1 Coenobita brevimanus | reverse complement strand
TCTAACTCAAGGAATGCTTTATAGGCACACGACAGCGCCTCGTGACCATACACACACATACACACATACTCACACACAGGCTTCTAGAACTTTCCAACCACAGTGTAACACACGTGACACGACCCCTGCTACACCAGAATTTAGGAAGCTGAGCTCAGAAGGAGGCTAGCTATAGAACCGACAGGTAGCGGAGAGAGTGAACAAGAAGAGGGGTCCAACTAGACTTACTTAGTATATTAAGTCTCTGTAATACATACACTGCTCAACTTAAGACTTTCTCTGAAGATAATAAATCAAGATCAACTCCCTGTATTCATCTTTAACTCCTACTGCTATTAAATTATCAAAATAATAATAAAAACTCGACTCACCTATTATAAGAATCGAGAGTCACATACCTACTTACCTACCTACCTACTTACATACATACATACCTTCCTACACACCTACAGTATATACCTACCTACCTACCTACATACATACATACATACCTTCCTACATACCTACATACCTACCTACCTACATACAAACATACATATACTGTACATACATACATACACACCTACCGACATACGTACCTACCGACATACCTACCTACCGACGTACCTACCTACCGACGTACCTGCCTACCGACATACCTACCTACCGACATACCTACCTACTTACCTACATACATATACAGTTTTAATCGACATAGTTACACAAATGCACATATAATTTATTTCCATTTCTATTTCTAATAAAAATCCTATACACACTCGATTTTTCGAAATATCTGAATCCAAAAATTGTTCAGAAAATGGAGAGTTTTGGAATATAAAATTATGAATATTATAAAAATAATGTTCATACGGTAAATAACCTACATTACTATTAAATGTTATTACAACAAAATTCCATGTGTTAGTAAAATGTCATTTGTTGGTATGTGTGTACAAAATAACAGTAGTAGTAGTAGTAACAGTCATCATCATCATCATCATCATCAAGTGGATGTTTTGAGAAGTTAGATTTTCGGGTTGGCAGTGTGTGCTGATTGTTGTTATTATTATTATTATTATTATTATTATTATTATTATTATTACTGTTACATCTACTACTACTACTACTACTGCTGCTACTACTACTACTGTTACTACTACTACTGCTACTACTACTACTACTACTACTACTACTACTACCTTTATTATTATTACCATGTAAATTAATAAATCTAAAAATTTTCCCATTAATAATTGTATATATTTTTATTTTCAGGTAAGTCGAGTTCATTACCTGCCATACAACAATAGCTGTAAGTACCGGTACTAGAGAATAAATCGCAATGTAAATGCACTAAGATATACTTGCGGTCATAAATATCGATACACCCCATGACAATAGAAAACGAGACAATGAGCGATAACTTTAGAAAAACAGTAATGTATTCTCCGGACCCCAGTATATCTCTCAGAATATTAGGTAAGGGTTTCATAAATGTTCGACTGAAAACTGGAACTATATTCTTGCCCGTGACTGTTTGTATCTCCAAGGAAATGCTTAAGAAAATATATAAGAAACGGGAGAAGTAAGCGTTGGTCTCCTATGCAGAGAAGTAAAGGCGATTTCTCTAGACTCTGCACTGTGGTTAAAATTTCAGTCCCTAAATAAATAGATAAATAGATAGATGGACAGATATATAGATAGACAGATACGGTAGATAGATAGATAAATTTCACTTCATTGCTTTCACTGTCACAAACACCTCTGAGGACGAACCAAACAAACACCAGCGCACGAGCCAAACAGTAGCGCATAAACCAAACACGCACCATCGCACGAACAAAACACACCTGCGCACGAACCAAACAAACACCAGCTCACAAACCAAACACACACCAGCGCACGAACCAAACACACACCAGCGAACGAACCAAACACACACCAGCGCACAAACCACACACACCAGCGCACGAACTAAACACAAAAAACACCAACGCATGAACCAAACACAATAAACACCAGTGTACGAACCGAATAAACACCAGCTAACCAAACACACCAGCACACGAACGAAACACATCAGCGCACGAACCAAACAAACACCAGCGCACGAACAGAACAAACACCAGCGCACGAACAGAACAAACACCAGCACACGAACCAAGCACACAAGCGCCCGAACCAAACAAACACCAGCGCACGAACAGAACAATCATCAGTCCACGAACCACACACACACCAGAGCACGAACCAAACACCAGCGCACGGACCAAACACACTAGCGCATAAAACCTTCATAGTGGCTGGTCATTTCACTGATATACAAAACAAAAAAAAAACAATCATGTTGCAGTGACCTTTAAAAGCAGTTGAGCACTGTCCTCCATGACCTGTTTTATTGCACATATAGAAGAACACAGAACAGAGTGAGAAGGGGGATTTCATTTTCATAAGCGCGGGAAGATAATAACTTTTTGTCACGGTGCTTGAAGCTCTCTCACGTGACTTCAGAAATGGA
>NC_137069.1:9146635-9151635 GCF_032717465.1 Coenobita brevimanus | reverse complement strand
GGGACAGTAACCACCCACTTCGTCAGTGAAACTTTTCGCAACCTGAGCGAGGCTCGAACTCCCGTCCACCAGTTGGCAAGCGAGAACGTTACCACTGCACCAGCGAGCGGTGTGTGTGTGTGTGTGTGTGTGTGTGTGTGTGTGTGTGTGTGTGTGTGATTGGGGTTACTGTTGATGATGATGATGTTTGTTAGATATATGATTCATTCATTCATTGCCAGACGCCATGTATCCCAAACGGGGTGGCCAACAGTGATTTTGATAAAATGTGGGGTGGAGGCGATGATGATGATGATGATGATGATGATGGTGATAATTATCGCCCGCCTTTGCAAGGTGGAGCGATAATGTTTTTGCCCGCCTGTGTGTGTGTGTGTGTGTGTGTGTGTGTGTGTGTGTGTGTGTGTGTGTGTGTGTGTGTGTGTGTGCATCAGTTCCCATTATATCTCATGAACGGCTTGAGCTATCAACATGAAACCTTCAGAGAATCAAGATATGGCCAAAAATCTTGGACTAGTTCGAAAATGGGCACTTGGGGTCAGGGTCAAGGTCACCAAAATGGCTGCCAAAGGTCAACTAGCTTTTATCGCCAGCCTTTAGTACCATTATATCTCATGAACGGCTTGAGCTATCAACATGAAACCCTCAGGGTATCAAGATATGGCCCAAATCTTGGACTGGGCCAACAGCATATTCTGGCGGGCGATTAGCATTCGGCTCCCGAATTCTTTTCTTTCATTATTATATTTGTGGTAGAGACAACAGCAACAACAACATCCCCACCATCACCACCACCACCACCACCACAACAACAACAACAACAGCAACAACCATAACAACCACCATAACAACAACAACAACCATAACAACAACCACAACAACAACAACAACAACAGTGTGGTCAATTAAGGTAAACAGCATCCTGGGTGGATTCCATTTTCTGGTCATTTACACGGCCGAGGAAAAACGTGGCTGATATTATTATTACTCCAACCCACCCAACCCAACCCAGTAAAGCCACCTTTCACTGGCTTTATTACGGCTTTATTCTGGCTATACGTGCAAGGAATTTAATCTCATAACAAGAAGCAGTGCCGAAGCACAGCAAACCCATCCCCGGCAGTCATTTTAGCGCTGACGTATAAGCACAACAGGATATCTAGTCAAAAATGTCACATCAAATTGTAAGTAAATCGGGTGAAAAATTACTTTTTTATGCCCATTTGAAAGTTTAGGCCCAACCCACCTGACATTGACCCCCCTGCCGCTAACGGGGGGAGGGGAGGTGACCCCCCTGATGTAAAGAGGCATGTTCTAGGATGCAGATTTGAAATTTGCTCCTTTAGGTTTTGGTTTCATGTCGATATTACGAATTTGAAAGGAGTTATGGCGAATAAAAAACTATTTTTTTTTTTTTTTACCTTTTTTGGGCCTACAGCCTGGGCCTTGGCCCAATTTGGCCCAAAATTTAATCAGGTGATCAGAAGGTCATAGCCCATCATTCCTGTAATTTTATTCATAATCGCACCAGTAGTTTTCATGTAAAGTTGTTAACAGACAGACAGAAACAAATAAATAGACAAACCGAGTGAAAACAATACCCGTCGAGCCCCTGCGGGGCGGGGACTGGTAATTACTCCAACCCAACCCAACCCAACCCAGTAAAGCCTTCTTTCATGGGCTGTATTGTGGCTTTGTTTGGCTTTATTCTGCCTTCATTGTGGCTTTATTGTGACATTATTGGGAAGGAAAAACTTGGCTGATATTATTACGCCTATCTGCCCAACTCAACCCAGTAAAGCCACCTGTAACTGGCTTTGTTGTGGCTTTATTTGGCTATACTGTGATTCTTCTGGCTTTATTTGGGGTGTACTTTGGTCATGTACTCGGTGGAAGGAAGCCCTTGGTAACCACCGCTTGTAAAGCCACCTCTCAATGGCTTTATTAAGCTTTGTTCTGGCTTTATTGGGAAGAAAAAACCGCTGATATTATTACGCCAACCCACCCAACCCAACTAGCAAAGCAACCTCTCACTGGCTTTGTTCTGGCTTTACTGTGGCACAAAGTTAGGAATTTACTATTTCGCCAACCCACCCAACCCAACTATTCTTTGTAAAGCCACCTCACACTGGATTTATTGTGGCTTTATTCTGGCTTTACTGTGACATCTGGCTTTTTGATCAATTACATGGAGAAGGAAATTCCTTATTAACTGCTTGTCAAGCCACTCATCACTGGCTTTATTATGGCTTTATATTGGCTTTACAGTGGCTTAGAGCAAGGAATTTTTTATCTCATCATTATGCCGTCCAACTCAAACCAACCCAGCCCAACCCCTTCATTGTAAAGCCGCCTCTTACTGGCTTTGTTGTAGCTTTATTCTGGCTTTACCGACAGACTTTATTTTACAACGAATGTATATTTCACTGGCTTTACTATCTCACTTTAAGCAATGTCTTGACATTTCTTACATTGGTTACGTGGTTTTACTTGGCTTTATCTTATTTCATCTCACTACATTTTCTCTATCTTAGTGGCTTTTTGTTATTTCTTTCTTTGTAGTCACTTTATTTTTGGTGACTTTGTTGGTCCCTTCCTGTCTCTTTTAGTCTACATCATTTCGCCAACCAACTAACCATCCCTGTAAAGCCACCCCTGCTGGCTTTTTTGACAGCGGCTTTGATAGATCACTGTATTTCACTGGCTTTACTGTCTGTGCCACTGCCTTAACCCTGGAGTACTAAATTTGGGTATAATATACCCGACGCCTATGACGTCATTCGCGTGATCCCGCCAAGCCAGTGTGCTGGGACCCTCAGTACCCTCAGGGTTCCCCGAGTGCTCGAGCAGGTAGGTCACGTTGTGCTGCTGCTTGGCTGGGAATTGTCCATAGTGATGGGTTCGGGTATAGTGTACCCGAGTTTAGTGATAACCGACCAGTGACATACTTGGGTATATTATACATGGGTTTGGTGCTAATAACCCCCTTGGAGCAGAGCCAGAAGTGCTATTTGGTGGAGTGTTCTTTTGTGTGTGTGTGTGTGTGTGTGTGTGTGTGTGTGTGTGTGTGTGTGAATTTGTCCAAAAAATTCGCTGAAAATTTTACAGCGTTGGATGTTTTTTTCTAAATTTCCCTTAAATACCTTATTTATAGTAATTAAGTGTTATTAAGAGTTTAGATAATAAGATGCCTTAAATTTAGTAAGTGATAGCTTTAATAAATTTGCATATTTACTATTTTTTAATTTTCCAAACTCGGGTATAATATACCCATGTACAGTATAGTAGCACTGTAACAGGCGTTGAAGTTTAGTGGTCTAGGGTTAATGTCCTTTTCTTGGCTTTATTGTTTAGGTGGCATTCTGTAATTGGCTTTACCTTATCATTTTCTCACTCCCTGCATACCCACGCACCGCCAAGCCTCACACATGCTCTATCTACGGTGGCTTTATGCTTTCTGACTTCATTGTGGCTTTATCTCACTTACTTTATCTGTACACTTTACTAAATTATTGCCTTATTACTTTATTACTGTTACATCACTAACTGCGGAACCACTCACACTCCCTCTGTAAAGCCACACCAAGCCTCGTACTGACTATATTTACGGAGGCTTTACTGTCTTAACTGGCTTTATTGACAGTGACGTAACCTCTGTGGCTTATCGCACTGGCTTTATTGACTAACTTTTTTCCTGGCATATTATCTGA
This sequence comes from Coenobita brevimanus, assembly GCF_032717465.1. Lineage (NCBI taxonomy): Eukaryota > Metazoa > Arthropoda > Malacostraca > Decapoda > Coenobitidae > Coenobita > Coenobita brevimanus. Next base: position 9,147,925 of record NC_137069.1, on the reverse strand, counting down.
CTTTATTAGCGCACTGAAGGCACTTTCGTCGTGTTATTGACTCACTGAAGTTATTTTTGTGGTCTTATTAACTAAATCTATTTTCTTGGATTTATTGGCACACTTAAGTAATTTTTCCTGTTGTATTGACTCACTGATTTTATTGACTCAGTGATTTTATTGACCCAGACTGTCTTACTAACTACATTTTCTATTTAGTCTGTGTGGATTTATTTTTCCATTAGATATGCCTCACTGGCTTTATTGAAACACTAGCTCTTTCTCAGTGATTTTGCTCTTACGGGCTTTAGTTAGTGGCTTTATTTTCACTCTCACTGGCTTTGTATTACACTGGGTTTACCTCGGGCTCTTTTTTTTTTTTTTTTTTTTTTTTTTTTTGCGTTGCTGTTATTGCGGTATTTTGAGAGAGAGAGAGAGAGAGAGAGAGAGAGAGAGAGAGAGAGAGAGAGCGAAAGAGAGACAGAGACAGAGACAGACAGACTAAGGAAGACCGCAAGTACGAGTATAAGACAAATTAGATAATCAGTTTATTAATACATTGTAAACATTCGCAGTCCTGTATTATTTCTCTCTCTCTCTCTCTCTCTCTCTCTCTCTCTCTCTCTCTCTTTACTGCCACAATAAAGCCAGGCAGCATTGGGGTGCGTGTAATAGAGAGAGGCATTTATCTGACTAAAGCTACGAGATGGTAAAGCTGGAGAGAGAGAGAGAGAGAGAGAGAGAGAGAGAGAGAGAGAGACTGCATTCATCACCCCTAAGTAGGTAAGATTTGGGATTATATAAGAATGGGTTCGAGTACTACGTCCACAGCCATTCAGTGTGTGTGTGTGTGTGTGTGTGTGTGTGTGTGTGTGTGTGTGTAAATAAGTTCGAAATACTCAGAAAACACATCATCATCATCATCATCATCATCATCATAATCACCATCATCGTTGTCGTCGTCGTCATCATCATCATCGTTCTCCCTCTCCTCCTCCACCACCACCATCTCCTCCTCCTCCTCCTCATCATCATCATCATCATCATCATCGTCATCATCATCACCATAGTGTAAGACCTATATGTTGACTCTCTCTCTCTCTCTCTCTCTCTCTCTCTCTGTCTATCTATCTATCTATCTATCTATCTATCTATCTGTCTCTCTCACACACACGTGAGAAATAACGAAACCATCCACACAAGCCTTCATCACCAGCTCTAGCCGTCTAATGGACACTTAGGTCTGTGTGTGTGTGTGTGTGTGTGTGTGTGTGTGTGTGTGTGTGTGTGTGTGTGTGTGTGCCGATACAT
>NC_137069.1:9134135-9141635 GCF_032717465.1 Coenobita brevimanus | reverse complement strand
ACCTAAAACTGATTCTCTCTCTCTCTCTCTCTCTCTCTCTCTCTCTCTCTCTCTCTCTCCATCCTGAATACTGAGTTGTAAGAAGGAATTAACAATGGAATATGATCCTAGTCACGAAGAAGTGTTATGAAAAGCATGTAGAGCCACAGTATTGTCATGCCTCAAAGCTACGTGAAATAAACTGCAAAGGGACAAAAATCTGGACCAAGTTAAGCTGAAAGGACTATAGTTGACTTTCTTTACCTGGAAGTCTATCACTGAAGGAGTTTAATTAATTTTTCTATCTAATGGCTTTTTTTTTCACGTTTTTCTTGCCAGTCACAGATGATTATGTTTACCTGTGGAAAATTAGTTCTCACCTGAGGCTTTCGATATACCTTCCTATTCTTATTCTTATTCTCATTCTTTTTCTTTCTTTTCTTTTCCTTCCTCTTTCCCTTCTTCTTCATCTTTTGCTCTTCTTCTTCTTCTTCTTCTTCTGCTCTTCTTTTGTTCACCCTCTTCTCCTCCTCCTCCTCCTCATCATCATCATCATCATCATCATCATCATCATCATCATCATCATCATCATCATCATCATCATCACCATCATCATTATCATCATCATCATCACCTTTTTCTTCTTTTTTTTCTTCTTTTCTCCTCCTCCTCCTCCTCCTCCTCCTCCTCCTTCGTCATCTTCTTCTCCTGGAGGCGGTTTTGTCACCTCTCTCCAGTTCTCCCTCTGTGGACACTCAGAAGAAGGACAAGTCTTACATAAACCAGGTTAGCAGTAAAAGTATGCATAAAAAACCCAGACTCTTTCCAAAGGTGCATTAAGCGGTATAAATGTCTTCTTGTTTCCGTTGCATTTCATGACAAATATTTTAGAACTGTTCCATGACTTATGTGTAGGCGACAGTGACAATGTTGGGCCTGGTGTGTGTGTGTGTGTGTGTGTGTGTGAGAGAGAGAGAGAGAGAGAGAGAGAGAGAGATTAAGGATAGATATGCGAGGGAGAGTAAATTGCAAGGGAGGAGACTCAGATGGAGGAAAGACTGGGAGGGAGGAGGAATATAAGAATGAGAGAGAGAGAGAGAAAGAGAGAGAATTAATAAGGTTGGAGGTGAGAAATATTAGGCAGACAGACAGACAGAAGAAATGATGCTGGGTGGAAGAATGAGATAGCAAATGACAGTGTGTGTGTGTGTGTGTGTGTCAGAGAGAGAGAGAGAGAGAGAGGTAGTGTGTGTGTGTGTGTGTGTGTGTGTGTGTGTGTGTGTGTGTGTGTGTGTGTGTGTGTGTGTGTGTGTGTGCACGCGCGCGCTAGGGAGCTTCCTTCACCGACAACAGTACCAACCATAGACATCCGTTTCAACCCGACTTTGAACTAAAACTGGCCTCATCCTGACAAATACAGCATCAACATTGCATAATCCATCCATGTCAAGGCAAAGTATCAGTAAACACATTGCAATATTGCGGTGGGGTTGCAGCGCCACGTCAACAGTGCGGCTATTGCATTACTCAGCCGTAAACATTGTCAGGTGGCGATATCAGTGCCGGGGAATTGGTGTGTGTCGCTTGTACCCCCTTCTCCCCCTTCTGGCACCAGCACGCCATAGCAACTTAATCAGCTAAACAAAGAATTAAAATTGTAGTTATATTTTCCACTCTTGTATACTTGTTTCCCTTTTTAATCGTTCACTTCGAGTTGGTGGATATAACTGACTAACATACACAGACGCTGACACACAAACATTGCCGATAAAACACGTCCAGAAAACATTGCTTACCCACCAAACACACCTTCCCCATTCGTACTTGGTCTGCATTAGAGAAGAATAATTCTGACCATCACTCTCCCCCATCAAGATGTCCCTCGTAGACTGTCAATTAATTTTACGTCATTTATTTTAGTGATAAAATGGAGAGAGAGAGAGAGAGAGAGAGAGAGAGAGAGAGAGAGAGAGAGGAGGCGGAAGAGGGATAGAGATAGTTAAAAGAGGAAGAGGGGGACAGAGTGATAGACGTGAGAATGGGGTGAAGGAGACGTGTGTTTATAGGAGAGAGAGAGAGAGAGAGAGAGAGAGAGAGAGAGAGAGAATAATGATAGTGAGGGTAAGGCAGGAGGGCAGAATGTGAGAGAAGGAGAACAAGGAATGAGAGATAAGGCAGGGTGAGACAGAAGTGAGGCAGTGGGTAAGGCAGGAGAGGTGAGGCAGGGTAAGGCAAGAGAGGTGAGGCAGGGTAAGGCAAGAGAGGTGAGGCAGTGTGAGGCAGGAGAGGAGAGGCAGGGTAAGGCAGAGGAGAGGAAAGTGAGGTTGAAAAGGAGAGGCAGCTTTAGCATATAAAAATGGGACTGACGCATATGGCACTTAACCACAGTGCTCACTTCCATAACTTAAGCCTTTGAGCCTGTGATGGATTATTTACCCAGTACCCTTTAAATATAAGACCATTACATCATACAGGTTACCACAGTTACCTGCCCCAGGTGTTACTCAGGTATTCATTTTACCTACCAACCCGCAGTGGCTTTGGAGACTTCAAACACCTTTTCCTTAGCGAATTATTTTGTATATTACACCTCATTATCCTTTTGTTTATTATTGCCGTAAACTTCATCGGTATTAAAACTACACAAACATCATACAAGAGAATGTTGTGTTGTCACGTGCGAAATAAATAGCTTAGGAGTAATATATATCTTAGGAAAAAGGAATAGCTTAGGAAGAATAAATACCTTAAGTAATAATAAATAGCTTAGGAATAGGTGTTAGGGCACTAGCAAAGCCACTTGCACTAGGGCCAGGAGTCGAGTGGCGCCAGCTGCCCGCACCAGGATTCCAACCGTGACGCTAACGAGCCGACAGCGCCATAACTTGCCAGGCAACCCCTCGGCCACCGCTTGGACACTGGGTGGACTCTGAATACTGTTAGGGTGAGGCAGGGTGTACAGGGTGAGGCAGGAGGGAGAAAAATGTGTAGGCAGGATGGGTGAGGCAGGGGGAGGGTGTGGCAGGGGAGGCAGGGTGAAACAGGACAGACATACAGTAGTTATGCATGGTGTGGAAAGGGAGGGAACAGAGGGTGAAGTAGGTAAGCAGGAGAGGCAGGGTGAAAGAGAGGGAGGGTGTAGCAGGGAAAGACTGACAGGGGAAACAGGGTGAAGCAGAATAGACTTGGTAAGGCAGCGTGAGGCAAGGGAAGGAAGGAAGGGAGCAGTAGATTGAGGGGAGGCAGAGTGAGGTAAGAGTGGAGAGGCAGGAGTCAGGATGAGAAAATGGTAGGGTGAGGCAGGGTATAATGATGAGAGAGGGTGAGACAAGGGTGAATGAGGCAGAGTGAGGTAGATAAGTAAGGCGAAGCAGGGTAAGGCAGGAGAATGAAGGCAGAGTGAGATAAAAAGGTAGGATCGGGGGAAGCAGAGTGAGGCAGAGTTAGGTAAATGACAGCAGGATGAGGCAGGGAAGCGCAGGGTTAGGCAGGGTCAAGATGATGATGGCAGGGTGAGGCAGGAAAGGCAGGGTGAGGCACAGAAATGGAGGGTGAAACAGGGGAGACAAGGTTAGGCCGCTGATGATCACTGGGAGCTGACAGCCTGCAAACACACTGTGTACCTGCCTACCTGTCCCTTGTCTACCTGCCTCTCTTCATGATTGCCTTCGTGTGTGTGTGTGTGTGATCATGAAATGGTATGAGGTTTTTGTTGTTTTCTATTCCTTTCTGCATTCCAACCCTTGTAAACTGGGATCAAGAAACTCTCTCTCTCTCTCTCTCTCTCTCTCTCTCTCTCTCTCTCTCTATCTATCTATCTATCTATCTATCTATCTATCTGTGTGTGTTTGCGTGCGCCTGTTTCCCCTCCCACTCATTCTCCCACTCGTTCGCCCACCTGTTCGCCCGTCCCTTCGCCCGTCCCTTCGCCCGTCCCTTCACCCGTCTCATCACCCGCCTATTCACCCATCCGTTAACCCATCCCTTCACCCATCCCTTTACTCCTCCGTTCACCCGTCCCTTCATCCATCAATTCCCACGTCCCTTTGTCATAAAAAGACTTTGTAGTTACTTGTAGAGAAGTTATATATATTAGACTTGTGGACGAGCGGTTGTTATACTTGAGTTTTTGTAAGTAGATAATCTTGGTTCCTTTTTGTCATGCAATGACAGGAGAGGTAAAGAATAGTATGGGACTATTTTTATTAGTCTTGGAAATATTAACAGAGTCTCTCACACACAAGTGAGTATAAGTAGAGTCCAGCTAGCTACCTCCCTGTCTCTCTCTCTCTCTCTCTCTCTCTCTCTCTCTCCTCCAAGTTGCTAAGCCTTTCTCCCTACACCCTGCCGATTCTATGGCCTCTCTCCTTCTGAGCTCTCTTTCCTAAATTCTGGTGAAACAGGAGTCGTGTCACGTGTGTTCACTGTGGTTGGAAAGTTCTAGAAGCCTGTGTGTGAGTATGTGTGTATGTGTGTGTATGGTCAACAAGGCTTTGTTCACCTGGTGTATCGCTGACAAACTAACTGCATCATCTCCTGACTGGCTACTTCGTAATCTGTCGTCAGCTTTTCCTCAGTGTAACTTGCAAGATCATTTCCCATTCCCAGGCTCGCATAGAGCTGTCTATCTGTCTATTTATCTATCTATCTATTATGATTTGTAAATATAATACGGAGTCCTAACACCTTCACTTCTTCGTTCACCTCTCCATTCGCCCGTCTGTTCATCCGTCAGTTCACCCGTGCATTCACCTGTCCGTTTACCCATCTGTTCATCCATCACTTAACCTGTCCCTTCGCCTGTCCCTTTACCCGTCCCTTCACCCACCTGTTCACCCGTTCATTCATCCGCCTATGCACCCGTCCGTTCACCCGCCCGTTCGCCCGTCCGTTCGCCTGTCCGTTAACCCGCCTGTTCACCCGTCTGTTCACGCGTTCCTTCACCCGCCCGTTCACTCCCCCGTTCATCCATGCCTTCACCCATCCGCACACCGATCCCTTTATCCGTCTGCTCACTCGTCCTACCCTACCCGCCCGTTACACGTCCGTTCACCCGCCCATTTTCCTGCCCATTCGCCTGTCCGTTCACCCACCCGTTCACCCACCCGTTCAACCGCGCTCGTTAATCCGTCCTCCCGCCCGTTCGCTCGTCTGTTAACCCGTCCTCCTCCTCCTCCTCCTCCTCATCATCATCATCATCATCATCATCATCATCATCAGTCATCAGTCGTCAGTCATCAGTCATCCATCACCATCATCCATCACCATCATCATCAATCATCCATCATTATCATCACCATCATCACCATCATAATCATCGCCTTATCACCATCACCATCATCAATACCATCATCAATACCATCATCTATCATCATCACCATCATCATCAATCATACGTCACTGATAACGCTAACAAGGATGGATGTTTACCTGCTAATGACCCGTAATGATACAGGTAATTACGTAATGGCGGTCGTAATTTATGATGACACGGACAGGTAGGAAGCAAGGTGATGTGATAATGATATTCAGTGTTCCGTATTTTAATAATTTATTGAGAATAAGATTTTTGTAAGATAGGTAAATAGATAGATGCATGGATGGATAGGTAGATAGATATATAGATAGATAGATAAATAGATAAATAAATAGATGGATAGTTGGATGAATGGATGGATAGATTGATAGATGGATGGACGAATGGATGGGTGGATGGACTGATAGACAGTGTTGATAGATAAACAGATAGAGAATTCAGATAGATAGACACTAGAGAGAGAAAAATATATATATAGATATGGGCAGATAGATAATGTCAACAGAGAAACATACCAGTCAGATTATAAACTTCGGACCTAAAATCCTTATAAAATCCTTTGTTTATGCTTTTTCTTTACTAAATACTGAACAACCAAACTATAATTATTTATTTTCTTCTGAGAGAGATCCGCAACCCTTTTCAGCTCACTTGATGGCCAGCTATATTGGAAGATAAAATTTAACTAATAACCACTCGTTCCTGCCTCATTACAAAGGCTTACTGAATTGCCTGCAACCACGCCTCAGATTTCAAGCTCTGGCAGTGGCCCTGTTCCGTCAGATGAAGACAAATCAGCTATACTCTAAATAATTATTGGAGAAATACAGCACGAAAATAATTCATGATAAAAACTGCACTGCAATGACTTCATCGTAAAAATTGATTAACATTCATATTAAATTCTTCCCAAGCAATGAGAAGGTAGCATGTGCTGGTGTGACAGTGTAGGGGTGTGGTGTGGTGTGGTGTGGTATGGTATGATTTGGTGGTGTGGGGTGGGGTGGTGTGTTATGTGGTGTTGTGTGTGGTATGGTGTGGTGTGGTGTGTGGTATGATTTGGTGGTTCGTGGTGTGGTGTGGTGTATTGTGGGATGGTGTGTTATGTGGTGTTGTGTGTGGTATGGTGTGGTGCGGTATGATGGTGCGTAGTGTGGTGTGGTGTAGTATGGTATGGTGTGTTCTGGTGCGTTTGATTTCGTGGGAACAGTGTGGTATGTGTGTGATATGGTCTGCTTTGGTGTCTTTGTGCAGGAACAGTGTGGTGGTGTGGTGTGGTGCTGTGTAGTGTGGTGTTGTGTGATGTATTGGGGATGGAGCGGAACAGTAGAACGTAGATGTGACGGTGTCTAGTAATGCGTGGTGGTGTGATGGTGTGGAGAGGTAGAGCTGTTGGTGTGGTGTGGTGTGGTATGGTGTGGTATGATGGTGTGTGGTGGTGTGATGGTGTGGAGACGTAAAGCTATGGAGACGTAAAGCTGTGGGTATGGTGTGGTGTGATGTGGTGTGGTATGGTGTGGTGTGGTATGGTGTGGTATGATGGTGTGTGATGCTGTGATGATGTGGAGATGTGGGTATGGTGTGGTGTGGTGTGGTGTGGTGAGGTGTGGTATAATGGTGTAGTCACAAATAAAGAACCCACTGATAAATGCCCAGCTAATAATACCCAGTAAAGATAACAAGATAAAACAGTAATGTTAATCGTGACGTCTAATGCCCACTGACAGGTTGGAGGCAAGACTCATGACTTTAATTCCCCAGGTCATTCTGTGCTCTCATGGAATAATGAGTGCCTTGCGTGTGGTGTGGTGTTGAGGTGAATGTGTGGTGTGGTGTGGTGTGATGTGGCGGAGTGTGGTGTTGAGGTAAAAGTGTGGTGTGATGTGGTGTAGTGTGAGGTGGTACGTTTAGCGGCTTGGTATGGTGGGATGTGGTGTGGTATTAATTTAAAGGGTGGTGTAGTGTGGGGTGGTGTGGTGTAGTGGTACAGCGGATGTAGATGGTATTACGATGCCAAAATATTATAAATTAAAACAATGGTGGTCAGATGTGCTTAAATTTTTCTTCAGTGTGGTAGTGTGGTAAATTGTTGTGTGGTGTGGTGTGGCAGTGCAGATAATGGAGTGAAGAGATGGAGGGGTGGTATGGAAGCATCTGTTGTTAATTACCGTAATGTCAGTTTGGTCAGTGTAGGGTAGGGTAGG
>NC_137069.1:9094135-9129135 GCF_032717465.1 Coenobita brevimanus | reverse complement strand
CCGTAATTAAGGAAAATACCGTATCGGTGACCTCCCATCTTTTCACAAGTGCTTGAGAAATTGTTTATTATTTTCCCGGCTAAATCGAAGCATAACACTGTTCAACAAGGTCTTGGGCTTGTATTCTTCAAGGTTAAGAAAGCTCCCTAACAAATCTTCCATACCGATCTATTTTGGGATACGACTGACTAATATAATTTTGTACGATGCAGGGTAAAGTAGTATTAGAATTATTTGGGCAACACAGAACAGGACGTCAAGGCGCAATAAGCAAGCTAAATCGCTTAGGAAGGGGTCTTAGGGAACTTCCTTAACCGACGAGAATAATAAATGTCGATGTTTTCACCCTCCTTGTAACAGTGCTCGCAAGGTATCCGTTACGCCCAGTCCTTCATGTATACAACAAGTCAACTCTGGAACTGTCTCTCTCTATTTTCTACTACCTATGACCTCCCGTCTTTCAAACGCAGTGTGTCCAGGCATCTGAAAATGAACGGACCTTGAATTTGTCCCTCTGTTATCTTGTTTCTGTTTTTTTGTTGGAGGGAATTATCTTGCGGGCTTCTGGCCTTTGGTTCCTTGTTTCGTGCATAAAAAAATAAACTATTAAAGTGGTCATTTATTTCATTCTTGGTCTCGTAGGCACCACACCACAAATTATTATAATGATAAGGAACGTTGTGGTGTGGATGTGGATGTGATAAAAAGCGTTAGGTGAAATACACTAAGGTGGTTTGGCCATGTGGGGAGGATGAAGAGCGAAAGACTAACAAGGAGAGTGTATGCGAGTTAGGTGGATGGGTGGACAGGGAAGGAGAGGTCGAGGATGAGATGGAGGGATGGAGTGGAGAGGTATATGAGAGAGGGGTGTGTGAGCTGGAAGGAAGGCAGTGAAATGGCGTTGGACATGGCTTCATGGAGACGATTTGTTTGTGGCCATCCCTTACGGGATTGATGCGTCTGGCAATAGATAGAGATAGTTTCCTAGGCACCATTCCACAAATTATTATAGAGATATAACGTACCTTAAAAACTGCCATCTCTCTAACATGAATACTGAGTTGTAGCAAGTGATTAACACTATAATATGATGCTAGTCACGAATATGTGCTGTTGGGAAGGCTGTACAGGCACAGTATTGTCTTGTATCATTGAGCTATGCGTCAAATAAGCTGCAAAAGGATAAAACTCTGGGTCAGGTTAAGGTAAAAGGACTATAGTACTGTGACTGAACTGCAGCTTCATCTTCGGAACAGAGAGACTAGCAGACGGATAAATAACCAGTCAGTCAGATTATACTTGGATATAGACATTTAATAGACAGACTGAAACAACGTCAGAGTGGAGTATGTGGTTGCCTTCCATCCACTCATTCGATGTAGTGTTACCTTTGGGATATTCTACACTGAAGGACAAGCCAAATGGTTTCTAGTAGCGCAGGAAGCTATTAAATTCATGGTTTGATTTGGGTTTACTGCTCACATAAGGACAACTGGTTACCCTCGTCTGAAATGTCAAGATTGTGTACCCTGAACCCTTGCCTACTGTGTATATATATATATATATATGTATATATATATATATATATATATATATATATATATATATATATATATATATATATATGCAGAAGGAAGCAAAGGCCAGGAACCCGCAACATTTTTCCCTCCTCATTGGACGATAAGCGATTGATTGATAATAGAAAGATAATAAGGACTTGGCCGCAAAGGACGCCATGTGTTTTCATTGTGGCAAGAAAGACAAAAATAATGTAGTAGTAGTCGTAGTAGTAGTAGCAGCAGCAGCAGCAGTAATAGTAGTAGTTGTGCTAGTACTAGTAGTAGTAGTAGTAGTAGTAGTAGTAGTAGTGGTGGTGGTTGTGGTGGTGGTGGTGGTAGCTGTAGTTGTAATAGCTGCAATTCCGAGCTCAGCTGAACGTGAACCAGTTGGAAGTAGTAGTAGTAGTAGTAGCAGTAGTAGCAGAAGTAGTAGTAGTTGCAATTCCGAACTCATCTTAGCATGAATTCCTTCCTCTGCAGCCCACCATCCTCCTTTCGGGGGATAGGGAGGGGACTGAAGAACGTTTGTGTAACCAAGCAGCTCCACCACCTCTTATATCAGTGCCACCACATGAAGGCGTCCCTCTCCAGCATCAAGGAAGGACTACACACACACACACACACACACACACACACACACACACACACACACACACACACACACACACACACACACACACACACACACACACACACACACACACACACACACACACACACACACACACAGGTCGACCCAAACATTATACCCTCCTTCCCATGCGAGCGCGGATATAAAAATGATCAAACGATAATAGACTAACAAGCACACCAACAAGCATTTCTGTATTACCCACGACGAGGAAGATTAGCAAGGAAAATACAAGAAAATTACAAGAGCAGCAAAGACAGGGCCACCAAGAACACTAACACTTCCTCTGCACTAACACACACACACGAACTCTATAAAGAACACTAATTATAACACAAGCACTAAGAGAACACCACGAAGAACGCTAACACCACCACCACCTTCACCAACACCCCCACCACCACCACCACAAAAACATATCCATTTTCCCAGGGGGGTCAGGGGTACTAAGGAAAATGCGAAAACTATAAAAATAACGAAGACAGTGGGACAAGGAACACACTAACAACGGACCTACTCCATTGTAGCGAGGTGGCAACGAAACTTACATTGTTGAGGCGGGAGTGTGGCAAGTTTCCCGCACCAGCACCATAACAGCAGCACAGCAAAATACAGCATCGTTAAAGCACCAGCACAGCAGCACAGTAAAACACACACACACACACACACACACACACACACACACACACACACACACACACACACACACACACACACACACACACACACACTCAGGCGATCATTAACACAGCATAGGACAAGACAAGGCAGCATCGTGAGAGCAGCACAACACAGCACAGCAAAACACAGCTCATCGTTAGCATAACACAGTAAAATACAAAGTAGCACCTTGAGAGCAGCACAGCAGAGCACAGCACAGCACTCAAGCAGCAACACAGCAGAACACAGAACCATAATAGCAGCACAGCTCAGCACACCACAGCCTCTGCAACGACTGCCCTCGTGTGTGTGTGTGTGTGTGTGTGTGTGTGTGTGTGTGTGTGTGTGTGTGTGTGTGTGTGTGTGTGTGTGTGTCGGCAGTTGCTGTTGACTGTCACTGCAATTTTTCTGCGTTGGGGATCACGAGCATGTGTGTGTGTGTGTGTGTGTGTGTGTGTGTGTGTGTGTGTGTGTGAGAGAGAGAGAGAGAATATGTGTGTGTATGCCAAAGTATGTACATCCCATGCTTGTGTACGTGTGTGTGTGTGTGTGTGTGTGTGTGTGTGTGTGTGTGTGTGTGTGTGTGTGTGTGTGTGTCGGCAGTTGCTGTTGACTGTCACTGCAATTTTTCTGCGTTGGGGATCACGAGCATGTGTGTGTGTGTGTGTGTGTGTGTGTGTGTGTGTGTGTGTGTGTGTGTGTGTGTGAGAGAGAGAGAATATGTGTGTGTATGCCAAAGTATGTACATCCCATGCTTGTGTACGTGTGTGTGTGTGTGTGTGTGTGTGTGTGTGTGTGTGTGTGTGGCTTGCGTCTGTGTATGTACATATTGTGTACATCCTCCTGTGTATGTATCCGTGAGCGTGTGTATCTGTGTGCGTATCCAAGGGAATATATATACAGCACCACCGCAAATGGCAAAATATCGTTGCAACCCCACGGGACCCTCACTGCAGTTGCAACCGGCTCGTAGGACTCTGCCATCAACCCGACTACACATTCTCGTAGTTATTGCAGACGGTTTTTTGCAATGCTGATGCCAGACGGTTTTTTTCGTTGACGATTTTGCTCACGATTTTTTTTTCATAACGCGATTCTTTTCACATCATACTATTTTGTTCATCTATCTGTCTGTCTCTTTGTCTATCTATCAATAGCCAGCACCTTAGTCCCGTAAGGGGTGGACACAAACCAGTCGCCTCCAGCCTGTCCCCTGCCATTTCACTGCCCTCCCCCCAGCTTTCACTCCTGTCTCTCTTATACCTCTCCACTCCATCCCTCTAGCTCATCCTTGGTCTCCCCCTCCCTCTCCCCCCGTCACCTTACTTACATTCTCCTAGTTAGTCTCTCATTCTCAATCCTATTCCTATGGCCAAACCACCACAGTGTATTTCTCTTAACTCTTTGTCACATCCACATTCACACCACAGTGCTCCTTCACTTCCTTATTTGTCAGTCTGTCTCTCCACGTAACTCCACATGCTCCTCTCAAATACTCATTTCCACTGTTTCCACTCTTCACTTGTGTCCTTCTAAAAAATGTCCAAGCTTCGCTTCCATACGTTAGAGTTGGTATCACAGTACTGTTATTCAGCTACTTTTTCTTTACTTCCAAGCTCACTTCCCTATTTCTTATCATTGCTTTCAATGAACCAACAACCCTTCTTCCCTGCTGTACCCTTTCCAGTACTTCATCCTCCACACTTCCATCCTTACTCATCACGCAACCGAAGTACTTGAGTGAGCTCACATTTTCCATTTCCTCACTATCCAGCCTTACTGTGCATTCATTGACTTCATATTTCTTGAAGACCACAACTTTACTCCTCCCTACATTCTCCTTTAGATTCCTTTTCTTACACACTCTCACAAATTCATTCACCAGGCCTTCCACTTCCCCTTCGGCTTCACTGAACAATACAGTATCATCTGCAAACAAGAGAATAGGAAGTGTCCAAACACTTTCCTCTCCCATGAGAGTCGCTCCAACATCCACTGCACTACCTTGCATCCTTTTTTAAGCCCATCTGTGTACAAACTGAACAACACTGGAGACATGACACATCCCTGTTTCAATCCAACATTCAGACAGAAAAATTCGGTCAGTTCACTATCCACACGCACTGCAGCCCTAGCGCCCTCGTACATACACTTCACAGCATTCAACAGCTTCCCATTTACTCCACATATTTTTAATAATTTCCACGTTCCTTGTCTGTCCACTCTGTCATATGCTTTTTCCAAATCCATGATGGCCGCATACAACGTCTTTCCTTTCTCTAGAAACTTTTCCACTGAACACATTAGGATGAATATCTGATCTACACAACCTCTTCCCTTCCTAAAACCTCCCTGTTCTTCTCCAACAAATTCCTCTGTTATTTCCCTGACTCTCTCAGTATTGTATCCTGGCATATGTTTTTCCTATTATTCTGAGATGACATACGCCTCTAGGGTGTTAATCTCTTGGTACAGTTCAGCATATAAGTCAGAGAAGAGACAGTTTCAGCTGATGTTAAACTTGATAAGATATATTTACCATGATCCAGTCGACCTGCTGCACTTATCCCCTTTTTCTCCTGCTCTTACCTCTTCCCCACAACATTCCCACAGCACCTTTTACCTGAGCCTAGTTAGTGTGCTTCTTGCAGGTGAGTAGGGCTAGCACTTCACAGCGCCCCTACGGCACTCTCTACCTGTGCCTAATGAGTGTATTTTCTTGCAGGTAAGACTGGGGTGATGCTGTGACCTTTCCGTAACGCCTGGTGTTGGTACCTACTCGTACTTCTGGGACTCGGTACGGTAGGTGAAGTACTGAGAAGCTTTTGTTATGAAGCTTACCTTCCTAGTATATCGCCATCTTTTTTACTTCACGTTATTACTGCAAGACTCAGGTTCCTTTATTTAACTAGGAGAGCGCCCTCGTGGTAAACGAATTGCAAACTGTGTGAATAAATTGTCGCTTTCTCTTTCACCAACATAGGGGGCTGTTGAGAGGTGAATGACCCAGATGAAGATAGGCAAATAAAACTAAATAAATAGTTAGCAAAATAAATCCAGATATAAAATGTCTGCCCTGAAACAATCTAGCGAAGTAATAAGCAGAAGAAAGTATGAGATTAAAACAGTTCAAACGTATGCAAATCTTTACAGCAGTGATATCGTAAATGAAGAGTCGGTTTACGATAGAGAAATGGTGGGCAGAGTAATTTTCAACACTGCATAAGAGGTAAAGAAAATCTGGAGAGATGTATGCAGGTGTAAGGAGGGTGGTGATGACGGTAGGTAAAGAAAATCTGGAGAGATGTATGCAGGTGTAAGGAAGGTGGTGATGACGGTAGGTAAAGAAAATCTGGAGAGATGTATGCAGGTGTAAGGAGGGTGGTGATGACGGTAGGTAAAGAAAATCTAGAGAGATGTATGCAGGTGTAAGGAGGGGGGTGATGACGGTAGGTAAAGAAAACTGGAGAGGTGTATGCAGGTGTAAGGAAGATGGTGATGACGGTAGGAAAAGTAAAACTGGAAAGTTGTATGCATGTATAACACTTTATCGATCATATTAAGGATGCAAGTGACTGTTATTAAGAGAATTACGGGAAATCATTCTAAAAAAATAAAAAGCAGTACACTTAAACCTCGATTTAAGGGACTAAATGGGGAATCAAGTTGTCCCTTACTTGAAAATGTCCCTTACTTGAAAATGTCCATTGTTTACCACATATAAAGACAATCTTATTATGAAATGCAATGATTGTTTCACTTTTCTGATTTATATGATTATGAATATTATTTTACGGGTACCGTATAAAGAAACATATTAATATGTATAACCCAGACATTACGTATCACTTCTGAATGGTCTTGTCCTTTTGTCAGGTAGCATATGGAGTCCCTTAAATCCGAAATCTCTTGAATGAAGGTCCCTTAAATCGAGGTTTGAATGTACTTTTTTTTTTTTTTTTCAGTCAACTAACGCCAAAGCGACAGAGAGAGAGAGAGAGAGAGAGAGAGAGAGAGAGAGAGGAACCAAAAGTATGATACCAATGAACTGATAAAATTGTAGACTGAAATTCATTCATATTAACTTGGTAGGGATTTTCGTCCTTTTGCAGCTTGTTTCACGTAGCTCATTGACAGAAAAAAGACAATACCGTGGCGCTATTATCCTTTCCATAACACTTCTTCGTGACTAACATCATATTCTAGTGTTAATCTCTTGTTACAGGTTAGCATTCAAGATGGAGAGATGGCAATTTCATGCCTAGTTAAAGTGAACGGAGTATAGTAGCCTTCCTCTCTCTCTCTCTCTCTCTCTCTCTCAAGATGCTGACCAACTACCCTTCCTTCCTTCATTTCCCATTCCATAATCTCCATCGGCGGTAATGATGATGATGGTGATGATGATGAGTGCACGAATCATTAACAAGCGCTATTACAACTCACGGAAATCTTACTTATCTCCACACCTCCTCAACGAATATTGCATTCTTGGTGAGTCTTCTCGTTTGGTTGCAAATATATCAACTCTGAAAACATGGCCCTCTGTCTGTGTGAAATAGGTATCTTGCTGTGTTTATAAAAGGTGGAGATTTATTGCAGTGTCTGTTGTGAATTGAGGAAACATACCAAACATACCCTGCCTTGCTTTGCCTTTCACTGCCTAGCCTTTCCTCTTCTCTTCCTCATTCTCGTCTTTCCTTCCTTGCCCTGCCCTGTTCCCCCCTTCCACTTCCTTGTCTCACTTTTCCCCTTCCGTTACTATCCCATGCCTTAATCGTTCTCTTCTCTCTTCCCTTCCCTTCTCTTCACTTACCTTCCATTACTTCCCTCCCCTTCCCTTTCTTTCCATTCCTTCTCGTCCCTCACCCTTCCTTGTTCCTCTTTTCCCCTTTCTTTACTGTCCCTTCCCTTCCCATGCCTTTCCTTTTATTTCCCTTTCCTTCCCCTTCCTTACCTCTCTTTTTCCCTTTCTTTCCTATCCTTCCCTTCCCTTCACCGTTCTCTCATCTCTAGTCCTGCCCTGTCTTCCCCTGCCTACTCCTTCCCCTTCTCTTCTTCCCCTCCCCCTTTATTGCCGTACCCTGCCCCTCGCTTCCATTCGTTTCTTTTTTTTCTCTCTCTTTTCTCATCTTTTCTCTCTTTTCCTCGCCTCTCCTCTCCTCTCCTCACTTCTCTTTTCTTTTCTCTTCACTTCTCTTCTTTTCAGTTCCCATGATCATCTTCCCATCCCTTTTCCTCAACATATTTCCCTTCCCTTCTCCTTCCCTCCCCGTCTCTTCCCTCCCTTTCCTTCCCATCCCATCCTATCCCCACAAAATTACACTTAATATCTACCATCCCAGCACAACAATCATACTGTGTAAAGAGCTAACGTAGAGCTTGAAATACTGCCACATTATCTTTTCCTTCCCTTCCCTTCCCTTCCCGTCATGTACTGTCCATCCTTTCCCTTCCCTTCCCTTCCCTTCATGTTCTGCCCATCCCTTCCCTTCCCTTCCCTTCCCGTCATGTACTGTCCATCCTTTCCCTTCCCTTCCCTTCATGTTCTGCCCATCCCTTCCCTTCCCTTCCCTTCTCTTAATGTTCTGCCCATCCCTTCCCTTCCCTTCCCTTCCCTTCATGTACTGTCCATCCCTTCTCTTCCTTTCGCACTGCTTTCCATTCTCTTCCCTTTTCTTCTCCTCTTCTCCCCTCTTGTCTCCTTTTCTCTTTTCACAATCTTTTCCTTCCTTACCTATCCTTATCCTGCCCTTTTCTACCCTGCACACCTTTCCCATCCCAGCCTTGCTTCCCATCCCCTCCCCTCCCCTCCCCTCCCCTCCCCTCCCGCCACCACAAAACTACACCCAGAATCTATATACCCCAACACACAGCAGTCGCTCTGTGTAAAAGGACTGATATATAGTTCGACTTTCATTGCTACATCACTTGTCCCTTCCCTTTCCTTCCAGTTCTATCCTACCCTTTTTATTCCCTTCCTTTCTCTTTCTTCTCTTCTCTCCTACGCATTTCTCCTACCTTCTCTCTTCTCCTCTCCTCTAGTCTCCTCTACCTTCTCGCCTCTCCTCTCAGTCAGTCATTTCTCTTCCATTCCCTGTCCTCTCCTGTTCTGCCCTCCCCTTCTCTTCCACTCCTCTCCTTTCCACCTTTTTACTTTTTCGTCTCTTATCTTCTCGACTCTTCCCTTGTTAGTCTTTCTGTACCGTGCCTTTACTTTTCCTGCCCATCCTCTGTCTTCCCCCTCCCTTTCCAGCCCTGCACGTCCCTACTCTCCCCTTCTGCTTCCCTTCTTCTCTCCCATCTCCCTCCCCCATCCCATCCCATCACCACTCACACTACCCATAATCTGCACCCCAACACATAGCAACCACACTATCACCTTTCCTTTCCCCACCTTTCACTTCCTTTCCCTGTCCCTCCCTTCCCTTCCTGTTCTACTCTGCCCTTCCTATTCCTCTCCATTCCCTTCCCTTTTCTCTTCATCTCTCCTGTACTCTCCTCTTCTACCCTGTCTTCCTCTTCTCCTCCTCTCTCGTCTCCTCTCCTCTCCTCGTCTCCTCTCTATTATTCCTTTTCATTCCCTTCCCTGTCCTGCCCTTCCCTTTATCTTTCTCCCATCCCATCCCATCCCACCACAACTCCCACTACCCATAATCTACACCCCAACACAGCAGCCACACTGTGTAAAAGGACTAATATATAGTCTGACACAATTTGTTTTGGATAGCTTTTCGGTAGGATGTCATTGCGCTGCTGGGAGGGGTTGGGTGGGGGATGGGTGCAGATTTACAGCGTTTGTCCCAGTTGCATGCAAAAATATAACACAGGTGGAATTGAACAGTTTGGGTTTGGCTTGTAGTCTGCGTCGCGGGGTGGAGGGTATATGTGAGGGCTGTTGTAGGGTGGAGGGTATATGTGAGTGCTGTTGTGGGGTGGAGGGTATATGTGAGTGCTGTTGTGGGGTGGAGGGTATATGTGAGTGCTGTTGTGGGGTGGAGGGTATATGTGAGTGCTGTTGTGGGGTGGAGGGTATATGTGAGTGCTGTTGTGGGGTGGAGGGTATATGTGAGTGCTGTTGTGGGGTGGAGGGTATATGTGAGTGCTGTTGTGGGCTGGAGGGTATATGTGAGTGCTGTTGTGGGCTGGAGGGTATATGTGAGTGCCTCCGCTAGCAAGGTTGGACAGAGGTTTTGTGTTCACCAGTGTCTGTTTGTCTGTAAGATATTTCAAAACACTGATAGACAGGTGGCCGTGGATCAAGGAAGATAGATTTTGAAGTGATTCAGGATCCGGATGCAGGAATTAATCATCAATTTTATTGGTGTTGGTAGAGGTATGCACTCTCTGAGATCGTGTAACAGGGCAGCCTAAGACCCTAGAATTAATTGGCCGTGTGAGACCGTAAAAGTATTCGTCTGATAGGAAAGAGGAATTACTGAAATAAAACAAATACTATGGACGTTGGCTAAGGTATGCACTCTCTGATTGCTTTTTAGTTCTATCTACTAAGCCAGCTAGTGAGTTGGCCTGGTAGATAAATGGTAATCAGTCCATCTATCCATATCTGTCTGCCTGTCTGCCAGTCTGTCTGTCTTCATCCATCTATCTGTCTGTTTATCCACCCATCTGTCTGTCGTTCTGTATCTCTACCTACCTATCTATTGTCCATCTGTCTATCTATCTTTGTATCTATCGATCTGCCGGTCTATCTATCTACCTATCTATGTCTATCGTCGGGAAGCCAAATTAACAGCTTTCCCCAGTTCGAAATACAGTATAACACAGAAAACGGAACACAAAACGGAACAATTTTGATATTGCTTGCAGTCTGCGTCGCGGTTTGTAAGGTATATAAGAGTGTTAGATGTCTTTTACACTTGATTCTTGGCCTTTATTCTGAAACCTTCTGTGTATCTATCAGTCTATCTATTTGCTCATCAACGTGGCTGTCTATTTATCATTCTGCCTATCAGCTTGACTATCTATTCCTATCTGCATATAATGACTACCTATTTATCTATTTTGCTAATCAGCTTGACTGTAAAATTATCTATCTGCATATCAATTTGACCATCTATCTATCTGTTTGCTTATCAGCTTGACTATCTGTCTATCTCTTTGCTTATCAACTGGACCATTTTATTTATTTGCTTATAACGACTATCTGTTTATCTATCTGCTTATCAGGTTGACTATCTATTTATCTATTTGCTTGTCAACTTGGATATCTTTTTATCTATATCCTTATCAACTGGAGTATCTATCCATCTATTTGTCAACCTGACTATTTATCTGCTTGCCCTGCCCTGCCCTACTATGTGCCCGGCCTTATCCTGCCTTGCCCTGCGCTGCCCTACCCTGCCTTGCCCTGCCCTGCCCTGCCCTGCCCTGCCCTGCCCTGCCCTGCCCTGCCCAACCTTACTATGTTGTGCCCTGCTTTCCTGTCCTTCCCTGTCCCACCTACCCTGCCATCCTCTGTCATCATCATCATCACCCTTACCATCACCACCGTCACCACCACCACTGTTATTATCCTCCTCCTCATCACCACTAATACCATGACCACCACCAATATCACCACCACCATCGTCATCATCATCATCATCATCATCATCACCACACTCTCCAGGCCTATTGTACCCACACTGTAATAACTCCAGCGGACGTGGCCTATGAATTATCACAAAAGAAATTATATACAAATTATACGTGAATTATTATGCACTGAGGTTGGCTTGGAAAACGGTTTAACACTCTCTCTCTCTCTCTCTCTCTCTCTCTCTCTCTCTCTCTCCCCCCCTCCCCCTCCCATTTTTATCTCGCTCTCGCTCTCTTTTGCTCATTTCTAACTCTCTCTCTCCCTCTTGCTCTCTTTTGCTCATTTCTAACTCTCTCTCTCCCTCTTGCTCTCTTTTGCTCATTTCTAACTCTCTCTCTCTTGCTGTCTTTTGCTCATTTCTAAGTCTCTCACTTGCTCTTTTTTGCTCATTTCTAATTCTCTCGCTCTCTTTTGCTCATTTTCAGCTCACTCTCGCTCTCTTTTGCTCATTTCTAACTCACTCGCTCTCCTTTGCCCATTTCTAACTCTCTCTCGCTCTCCTGTTCATTTTTGAGTCTCTCTCTCGGTCTTTTTTGCTCATTTCCACGCATTCTCGCATTTAATAACCTACCCTTCCCTTTCCTGCCCTACCCTATTCTACCCTCCTCTCTCTTCTCCCTCCATCATCTCCCCCCCCCTCCTCACCCTACCTTACCCTACCCTACCCACCCTTCCCATCCCTCCTGTCCTCTCCCCTCCCTATCCTATCCTACCTTTCACTTCCCTTTCCATCCCTTCTCTACCTCACACAACCCTACAGTTCCCTTCCTTCCCCTCCCCAGTCCTCCCCTCACCTCCCCTCACCCATTCCTTTACCCTCTCCTACTTATTCTTCTCCCAAGGAACACTGCAGTCATCACTCACCACAAAGTCTTCTACGACAGGATAATAATAGAAGATAACAGGGAAGGAGAGAGACGGAAGGGGGTTAGACTTGGCCGTATAGAGGAAGATAATACGGAAGTTGTGAGACTGGGAGAAGGTAGGTTAAGACGGAAGGAAGTTAGAGGAAGGAAGTTAAAGAATGAAGGAATTTAGGTTAAGGATGAAGGAAGTTAAGCCAAGAGGGAAGGAAGTTCGGTTAAGGCGGAAGGAAGTTAGGTCATGGCTGAAGGAAGTTAAAGGATGAAAGAAGTTAGATTAAGAATGAAGGAAGTTAGGTTAAGACGGAAGGAAGTTAGGTTAATAATGCAGGAAGTTATAGGATGAAGTTAGATTATGACTGAAGGAAGGTAGAGTATGAAGGAAGTTAGAGTAAGGATGAACAAAGTATGATTAAGAATAAAAGAAGTTAGATGAAGGGTGAAGGATAGCCCAGGTTAAGTCAGGTTAGGTTAGGTTTGGTTAGTTTAGATTAGGTCAGGTCAGGTCAGGTCAGGTCAGGTTAGGTCGGGTTACGTTAGGTCAGGTTAGGTTAGGTTAGGTTAGGTTAGGTCAGGTCAGGTCAGGTTAGGTTGTTAGGTCAGGTTAGGTTAGGTTAGATTAGGTCAGGTCAGGTTAGGTTAGGTCAGGTCAGGTCAAGTTAGGTTAGGTCAGACCAGGTTGGGTTAATTTTGGTCAGGTCAGGTCAGGTTAGGCTTGCTATTTTAGGTCAGCGTAAGATTTAGGACGATTGAATAAGATAAGGACGATATCAAAAGGCACAGGACGATAAAATAAGAGAATAAAAAGACCAAGACATAAGTCCGTAGTCTCGTCGCATGAGGAAGCTCCCTAATACCTCTTCCTTAGCTATTTATTTTTGGTTTTGGTTGGTTACTGTCCTTTTGAACGTACGCAGAGGATGGCGATATTGGAAGGATTTTGGTAGTACTGAAGAGAGGAGAGTAAGGTGTAAAGGGCAAAATAAATCGCTTAGGCAAGGGGAGTAAGAGGAGGAACAGCGGGAGTCGGTCGTGGTGCTGTTATAACTCGCTTCGTGTTTTTATGACTACTTCCTGGCAGGCTGCCAATATTTCCTTGTGTGGAGGGGAGAGAGAGAGAGAGAGAGAGAGAGAGAGAGAGAGAGAGAGAGAGGAGGGAAGAAGATGGGAAAGGGAGATAAGGGAAGGAGGGGGACGGGGAGGAAGGGAGTAGAGGGGAGGACGAGGAGGATGGGAGAAGAGCGGGAGGTGGGAGGAAAGAGTGGATGGAAGAGAGGCGAAGTTGGGAGAGAGAGGGAGGGGGAGGGGAAGGAGGGGAAGGAGGGAAAAAGATGGGAGAAGGAGGAGGGGAAGGAAGGGAGAGGAGGGGAGGAATGAGTGGATGAGAGAGAGGGGGGAAGGAAGAACTGGAAGGAAGGGAGGAGGAAAGGGGACAGGGAAAGGGAGATGGAGGGATGAAGAGAGAAGGGAGGGAAGGAGGAAGAAATCGAAGAAAGAGTAGAGGAAGAGAGAAGAAGAAATACTGTAATATGGGAGAGAAGATATTATGGAAGAAAGTTTAAGGAAAAAGGGGAAGAATTTGGGATATAAGAAAACAAGAGAAATGGAAGAGAGGGAAAGGGAGGGAGGAGGGAAAAATAAGAGGAGAGATGAGGGAAGGCAGAAACAGGAAGAGAGAATAGAGGTGAGAGGAGAAAGGAAGGAGAGGAAATAACAGAATGAAAGGAAGGAAGGAAGGAAGGACAGGCGGATGGGAAACAGAGAAAGAAAAGGAAAGGGAAAGAAGAGGAAGGAAGTGGGAAGGAAGGAAGAAAGAAAGGAAGGAAAGGCAGATGGGAAACAGAAAGAAAAGGAGAGGAAAAGAGGAGGAAGGAAGAAGGAAGGAAGGAGGGAAGGAAGGAAGGAAGGAAGGACAGGCGGATGGGAAACCGGGAAAGAAAGGGGAAGAGAAAGAAGAGGAAGGAGAAAGGATGGGGAGAAGAAGGATGAGTGAAGGGGTGAGGGGAAAGAGGGGAGAGAAGAGAAGGAAGGGAGGGGGAGAAGGAAGGAGGGAGAAATCAAAGAAAGGCTTGAGGAGAAGGAGAGAAAGGAAAAGGAGGAGAGGGAACAAGATGGAATGGAAGAGAAGGCAACGAAAGCAAGGAGAATGGGAAAGAAGAGAAAAGGAGAGAGAAATGGAGGAAAGGGTAAAGGGACGAGAGAGAGAGAGAGAGAGAGAGAGAGAGAGAGAGAGAGAGAGAGAGAGAGAGAGAGAGTAGGAAGGAGCAAAGGAAGTAAAGGTGAGAGAAGAAGGAAGAGGAAATTTATGAGAAAGGAGGAATAAAGAGGATGGGAAAGATGACTGGGAGGAGGAGGAGAGGGGAAGGGAAAGTAGTAGTAGGGGAGAAGGAAGTAGAGAAAATGGAGGGAAGGAACGAGAGAAAAGGGAAAGGAAGGGAGTAGAGAATGAAGGAAGATGGAGAGGAAAATTGGAAGGGAAAAAGAGAAAAAGGGGAAGGAGCGATAAAAGAAAGAAGAGAGAAAAACAGACGAATTTTGACAGCAGGAAAGAAACAAAAGGAGAAGGAGAGGAGAGAAGGTGGAAAATGAGGAAAGGAGGGGAAGAGATGAGAGAGGAAAGATGACAAATGATTGCAGGAAAAATGAGACAGACAGACAGACAAACAGACAGACAGACAGACAGACAGAGAACACAACAGAAGGAAAACGAAGAATAGCCATGGAAACACAGGAAACAGAAAACATTAAAAATGAAAACTAATTCGATGGAAGAGAGGAGAAAGACACACAGATGATAATATTAGTGTCACTTATAAAATCTTGTAAGTAATGTGGCGACAGGTACATGAAGACGAAATTATTGTGCTGGAAATGGGCAAAGTTTGTGTTGAAATTAGTAGGTTCCCCTTCCCAGAGGTGATAGAAAACGGACACTATCGTACACTGTCAATTACTATTATTATTATTATTATTATTATTATTATTATTATTATTATTATCATTATTAATTTATTTATTTATTTATTATTTACTGTGTTATTACGGGCTGTTAAAGTTCAAAAAGCTATTACTAAGGACTTGATTTCTTTACTTTCTTTATTTTCTCTTGAAGATGGTGAAAAAAAGAGGACAAAGAAAAGGAACAGGGAGACGAGAAGAAAGTTGAATGGAAGAGAAGAGAAGAGAAGGGAATGGATGTGAAGAGAGGAGAAGAGAAAGTACAACAGAATAGTAGATAAGAGAAAGGAGAAGAGGGAAGGAATGAGAAGGAAAGAGAGGTAATGGAGAGAGGAAGAGGAGGAGGAGGAGGAGGAGAGGAAAGCAGTGGGAAGGAAAGAAAGATATATAGAGGGTGAACAGAAAAAGAAGAGAATATTAAAGCAGAAAATGGAGACACAAAAAATAGAAGACATAAAGAGACATAATTGTAAACAGATTGTCTTTCTCCTCTGTTTCATTTGCCTCTCTCAAAAAAGTACATTTCTTTTATACCTCCAGATTTTTCCCAGATTGCAAGACACCATTGCATGCTTTCATCTTGCACCAAAGAGGCCAAATTTAATCACAACTTGCAACATTTCTATTTGTCTTCCTTGTCAAAAATTCTTCAGTGCAATAAATCTTTTGAATATTGCACTACAGGACCAGGCAAAGAAGGAAGGTGGCTGGTTCATTGAAAGCCGTGAGAAGAAAAAGGGAAGTGAGCTTAGAAGTAAAAAAGTCGCTGCATGGTAGTATTGTGATCCCCACTCTAACTTACATGTGTGTGTGTGTGTGTGTGTGTGTGGGTGTGTGTGGGTGTGTGGGTGTGAGAAAGAGAGAGACAGACAGACAGATAGACAGACAGAGACAGACAGACAGAGACAGAGACAGAGAGAGAAAGGGGGGGAGAGAGGGAGGGAGAAAAAATGAAAGAATGAAGGAAGGAAGAATGTTAAGAGAATTCTATAGTTATAGGTCAGGTCACCGATGCGAGTGAAGAAGAAGAAGAAAGTAAGTAAAGTAAGAGGAAGGAAGGAAGGAGAGTAGTGGAGAATTGGAAAACTAGGAGGAATAGAATTTAAAAAAAAAAAGGGGGGGGGAAGGAAGGAAGAAAAGAGGAAAGGAAGGAAGGAAGGAGGTTAAAGAGAAAAACAATAATTGTGTTAAAAGGAAGGAAAGAAAGAAGGAAAAGAGGATAGAATAGTGTGTGGTGAATGTTAAGTCTCCGAGAAGAAGGAAGAAGTATGAAGGAAAGGAAAGAAGGAAGGAAGATGACTGAATTAGGAAGAGAAGAAAACGATGAAAAACAGAGGAAGAGTAGGAGCAAAGAAGGAAGGAAGGAAGGGAAGAAGGAAGGATGAGAAGAAATATGAACGAAAGGGAAGAAGGAAGGAAGATAACTGAAGACGGAAAAAAAGAAAGTGATGAGGAAGAGTAGGAGGAAGGAAGGATGAGAAAGAAATTGAGAAGAACCGGAAGAAAGAGAAAAGGAAGGAAGAAATGAAAAGAAAAAAAAGATGGAGGAAAGAAAGGAAGGACAGAGGGGAAGGAAAGAAGAAAAAAAGAAGGAATGTAGGAAGAAAAAGTCAGAAGAAGGAAAGAAAGTAGGTAACAAGGAAAGAAGGAAGGGAGGAAGGAAAGAAGAAAGAAATGAAGGAAGGAAGGAAGGAAGAGCGTCTAGGAAAACTGTAAGGAAAGAAAGACCAGGAAGGAAGAATACGAGAGAGAAAAATAAGTGGCAAAAAGGAGAAGAAGGAAAGAAAGAAGGAAGGAAGAAAGGATGGAAAGAAGGAAGAAGGGAGGGAGGGAGGGAAGGAAGGAAGGAAGGAAGAAAGAAAGGAAGGAGGGAACAAGGAAGGAAGGAGGGAACAAGGAATGAAGGAAGGAAGGAAGGAAGGAGGGAACAAAGAAGGAAGGAGGGAAAAGAGAGCATTTAGGAAAGTGTGTAGTAGTATCAGGTCGCCGAGAAGGCTGTTTCTCCTCAACACAAGAGTCTGCCTCATTTTCCTGCCTCAGTTTGCCTCACTCTGCCTCACCCAGTTTCTCCCCTGCCTCTCTTACCTCAATTGGCCCTACCTTGTTTCTCTTGCGTCCTTCCTACCTCTCTCCTGTCTCATTTGCCTCACCCTGCCTTCCTCATACCTCGCCCTGCCTCTCCCTGCCTCACCCTGACTCACCTTCATGCTTGGCTCCCTCTGTCCTGCCTTCTCCCTTTCTTGTCCGCCCGGCCATGTCCCTCGCCTCTCTTTAGCCTTGTTTCATCCCCTCCCACCCCTCTCTCTCTCTCTCTCTCTCTCTCTCTCTCTTCTCCTCCTTCAGCCCACCTCATACACTCTCCTAGTCAGTCTTTCACTCATCATTCGTTTTATATAACCGAACTACAGTGTGTGTGTGGGGGGGATGGTATTTGTGTGTGTGTATGTGTGTGTGTGTGTGTGTGTGCTTGTGTGTGTGTGTGCTTGTGTGTGTGTGTGTGTGTGTGTGTGTGTGTGTGTCAATCGTCTGTCTGGCTGTCTGTTTCCTCCTCCTCCTCCATAAATCCCTCTACTACTAATAATCCCATATTTACGATTCAGCAGCCTACCTGGCCAGATTACCTGCATATAATTGGCTTAGTGTGGTCTCAGTTTTATTCTCAACCTCAGTTTTCTCTACAATTACTCTGTGTGGAATTGCCTGTATTTATTACCAGTATTCTCTCTGCACTAAGGCCCGTATTCTCGTCGGGTAAGGAAGCTCCCTAACACCTTTTCCTAAGCGATTTAGTTTGCTTATTACGCCTTACTGTCCAAGTCTGTGCTTTGTATAAATCTTTCCAGTGTCGCCATACCCTGCATAAATAACGTACAGAAAGATATTAGCCTGCCATATTCAAAAACAAATCGCTGAGGAAGAGGTGCTAGGGAGCCTTCTTACTCACCTCACTCTACGATTCGTATACCTGAACCCGAAATCGAGAAGTGGAAGGCAGGCGCAAAATTTTGACGATAATTTTTGAAGCACTTGACAATGATGGAACGTACTTGGCCTTCCTGTGTGGCTGCTGACTGCGTTCTGTGATATGGGATGCAGGCTAACTATACGTAATAACCACAGGCGATCCGTAAATGACCTTAAATAATTAGGGGTTTGCATTGCACTGTACGATATAAGGTTTGAGCAGACGACCTTAAAAACACAGTCATCCAGTCAAACCATGAATAACTAGTGAAAATCCTGCTCTTGTCCCTCACGCCACACCACACTTCACCTCATGCACTTCACTCACACACACTTCACTCTGCCCTAACACACTATAACACACTTCACTCATCTCTATTTTAAACATACAATCCTTCAGTGTAGCAAAAATACAACTCACAAATCTATACACTCCACCCTCTCTCTCTCTCTCTGATCCAGCCCCTCACACCACTAACACACTCACCTCACTAATCTCACTCGCCTCACTTTATCTCATTCATCTCAGTTTTACCACAGGCAGTCCTTCAATACATCAGCGAAAGGTCTCTGGGAGCGGCCGGTTGAAGGGGCGGGATTTGTGCAGTCCATCGGGTGAAAATTTAGCTTAACCAAGGGCCACAAGGACAGAGAGATAGATAGGTAGGTAGATAGGCAGGTAGGTAGGTAGGTAGGTAGGTAGATACATAGATAGATAGATTGATAGACAGGTAGGTAGCTAAGTAGGTAGGTAGGTAGGTAGATACATAGATAGATAGATTGATAGGCAGGTAGGTAGCTAAGTAGGTAGGTAGGTAGGTAGATACATAGATAGATAGATTGATAGACAGGTAGGTAGCTAAGTAGGCAGGTAGGTAGGTAGATACATAGATAGATAGATTGATAGGCAGGTAGGTAGCTAAGTAGGTAGGTAGGTAGGTAGGTAGGTAGGTAGAAATATAGATAGGCAGTAAAGAGTTAGTCCACGTTGCCTTACAAATTTGCAGTAGACGAGGTGCCAAAAGTGCTAGTGTGTTATGCTGTGTTGTGCTGTGTTACGGTACATTGCGTGTGCTGTTACGTTGCGTTGTGTCATGTATTGTGCTGCTGTGTTATGTCGTGTTATGTATTGTGCTTTTGTGTTACGCTGTGTTTTATTGTGCTGTGCTGTGTTGTGCTGTGGTGGGCAGGGTCGGGGATAACTTACAAACTTGTTTAATAAATGTCACCGCTCTCTAACACACCATACCTCACCCAACCTGCCCGTGGTGTGAACTGACGTGTGGTTGTGTGGGGAATGATATAGCAAGCCAGATAGAGGGTTCATAGATAGATAGATAGATAGATTATTGGAAGGTATATGTATAGATAGATAAATGAAATGACGTGGTTGTGTGGTGAATGATATAGGAAGCCAGATATAGGATACAGAGTTAGATAGATGGATAGATAGATATAGAAATTGATAGATGTATATATAGATAGATAAATGAACTGACGTGTGACTGTGTGGTGAATGATATAGGAAGCCAAATAAAAGGTACACTGCCTCACCCGCCATGCAATAGGCTATACATATATTGATAGATAGGTAGATACATCGATAGATATATAGGTAGATAGGTGGGTAGATAGCTTGATGGATGGATTGGATAGATAGATAGATAGGTAGGTAGGTAGACAGACAGACTGGTGAATGGATGGATAGACAGATAGAAAGATAGACAGACTGATGAATGGATGGATAGACAGATAGATAGGTAGACAGACTGATGAATGGATGGATAGACAAATAGATAGATAGGTAGATAGTTAGGTAGACAGATTGATGAATGAATGGATGGATAGACAGACAGATAGATAGACAGACTGATGAATAGATTGATAGACAGGCAGACAGGTATAGAGGGTGTCAGGTAACAAGTACACCTTCCTGGGCTGCATCATCAGGTCATAATATTTACCCTCAAAATTGTCTTAACAGCGGGTCAAATATCCAGTGGTGAGGGAGATGTACAGCTGGCAACACATCCACCTGGTACAGCATCAATGTGTAGCAGAGGTGTAGCCTTTGTTACACTTGACAACCCTGACATAATGACATGTTTGTTGGTGGCGCTGACATGAACGACGTGAGGTGTTAAATATTAGCTGACATGACCAGGTGACTGTGATGCATGACTGTCCGAAATTGTAGCTAAAACCTCACACTTCACACACACACACACACACACACACACACACACACACACACACACACACACACACACACACACACACACACACACACACACACACACACACACACACACACACACACACACACACACAAACACACACACACACACACACACACACACACACACACACACACACACACACACACACACACACACACACACACACACACACACACACACACACACACACACACACACACACACACACACACACACACACACACACACACACACACACACACACACACACTGTCCCGGTTTCGTATGTAAGTAAGAATGACAGCAAATTAATTATTCATTCGCCTAAAAGATGGCGCTTGGTGATGATTTGCAGGTGGAGAGATAGGGGGGTCGGGGGGACGCTTAGGTGAGGGGAGGATGGGGGACACCACGGAGTTAACAAGCAATAAATTAGAATAGAGCATTGCTCATTACTTTTTTTTTATATCAAAATAATAGGCGATGTTAAATTCGTAAAATAATTCAAAGAAAGTGGTTGTTAAGTATTAATAAGCAGAACAAATGATGGAGGGGGAAGAGATGGGAGGGGGAGACCGAGGATGGGATGGAGGGATGGAGTACAGATGTATACTCATATGAGAGAGGAGGATGTAAGTTGGGGGAAGGGAAGCGAAATGGCAGGGGACAGGGAGACATGGAGACGATTTGTTTGCGGCCACCCCTTCACGGGATTAAGGCTTCTGGCTTCTGGATATAGAATAAATGGCTGCTTGGTAGTTACTTGGGCAAAGGGAAAATAAGGGAATTCGTCTAATGTAATAAGGGCATTGACGACTTACTCTATCTGTTGACCTTTATATCCCACGTGACCTAGGCCCGAATTCTCGTAGGGTAAGGAGGCTCCCTAGCACCTCCTCCGTAGCGATTTATTTTTGAATATGACTGGTTAGCATCCTATTGTACGTTATTTATGCAGAGTATGGCGATGTTTGAAGGATGTATATCACGCAGATTAGAACAAAGTGTAAGAAGCAAAATAAATCGCTGAGGAAAAGGTGTTAGGGAGCTTCCTTACCTGACGAGAATACTGGCATTAGTGCAGAGAGAATACTGAGAATAAATCTAGGCAATTCCACACAGAGTAATTGTAGAGAAAACTGAGGTTGAGAATAAAACTGAGGCCACACTAAGCCAATTATATGCAGGTAATCTGGCCAGGTAGGCTGCTGAATCGTAAAAATGGGATTATTAGTAGTAGTGGGATTTATGGAGGAGGAGGAGGAGACGCAGGGGAGAAGTAAAGGAGGAGGAGGAGGAGGAGGAGGCAAACAGAAGACATTTGATGAAAGTGGCATTCGTGCAGTGGGTATCAGAGTCGTGTGGTTGAGAGGAGGAGGAAGAGGAAGAGGAAAAGAAGAGGAAGACGTGGCAGAGGAGGAGGAGAACTGATCACAGCTGACAGACGGTTTTACTCAGCTGACAGACAACCCCCCGTCGTGGTAGTGAAGGGGTTTAATGAGGTTACATAGAGGCTGTGGTAATTGCCGTGGTCTGGTGATAAGGGCGGGGGTAGGAATAGGACTTTAAAATTACTGCAGATTGTTGGTGGTAAAGTTTCTCTCTCTCTCTCTCTCTCTCTCTCTCTCTCTCTCTCTCTCTCTCTCTCTCTCTAATGCTTTCTAACACATGCACATCAACATAAATATTGCAATATATATTTTCCGTTGCAGGCTGTGTTGCAATGTTGTATTAATTATTTTTGCACTTTGATAAGGATTCTGTTGAAGGTTGTTCAGTAAGGGTTGTGGATTTATTTTTCTACCTTTATATATTTATTTATTTATTTATTTTATTTGTATATTCTTACTTTATTTATTAGTCTTATTTGTTTTCTTATTTAGCAATTTTTCCCATTTTATTTTTTTATCTGCTTATTTTTATCATACTTGTATATTTTTCACATATTTCATATTTTATTTATTTTATTTACTTATTTTTATTACTTTTGTATTCGTGTTATTTATTTTTATTTGCTTTTTTCGTCCATATTTTTAATCGTTCGTTTTATTAATTCATTATCATCATCATCATCTAATCCTATGTTGCCCCATGAGGAGCGTAGGAGCCCGGGGCTAGGCAAGTTGGTCCTGACATTTAAGATGAGAGTAATCAACCTCACTTCTCCCTGAGTGACATTACGTGAACAGTAAACCCCAGCCATCACTTGAATATAAACCAACAGGAGCTAAGTCCGACTGGAGCCAATTAATTACCCTTGAAACCACCAGGCACCATAATTTTGTTATATGGTTGCCACCCAGCATAGTAAATGGTTTCCTGATATACAGGAAGCCATTTGGATGGTCACTCAGTGTAGAGTTACCCATTGACAGAAGGAAGAGGAAAGAATGAAAGAACGAAAGACAGAAGAGGAAGGAAGGAAAGGAGGAGGGAAGAGAGGAAAAGACTGGCATCCAATAGCAGCACTGCATCGAGTGAGTGGATGGTAAGAACTGAGTCAGATTATTGTGGTAGGAATGTGATAAGAATAGATCAGATTATTGTGGTAGGACTGTGGTAGGAATAGATCAGATTATTGTGGTACGAATGTGGTAGGAATAGATCAGATTATTGTGGGTAGGAATATGGTAGGAATAAGATCAGTAGGAATAGATCAGATTATTGTGGTAGGAATAAATCAGATTATTGTGGTGGGATTGTGGTACGAACAGATTAGATTATTGTGGCAGGATTGTGGTAGGAATAGATCAGATTATTGTGGTAGGAATGTGGTAGGAATAGATCAGATTATTGTCATCATTGTGGTAGGAATGAGGTAGGAATTGATTAGATTATTGTGGTCGAAATGTGGTAGGAATTGATCAGATTAGTGGTAGGATTATGGTAGGAATAGATCAGATTATTGTGGTAGGAATGTGGTAGGAATAAATCAGATTTTTGTGGTAGGAATGTGGAGAGAACTGCGATTATTTTTTAATGTTTCCGACTCTGGGCATAGGTTTCACAGCCCTTTCCCTGAGGTCCACAGTCCCTTTACGTACTATACTGTACACCACATGTCACCACTTCAGCACTAACACCCACCGTCCATACTGAATACATGCTAGGACTGTCTCATATAGGACTGGTGTACTGGTATTAGCAGGGGTAGTAGTTGCGGCTGTGGTATGAATATGAGAGAAGTGTGGTAGGAATATGAGAGAAACTGTGGTAGGAGTGTGGTAGGGTCTTCTGGTAAATCGCGAAGCCTGCTCTTACGAAATACAAACCCTTTAAACTACTCCCTCCCGCAGCTGGATTCGAACCTGCGTCCATTGAGACAGCAGACCTCCTCTCTACTGACTCGGCCACCTCCTACTTTGGTAGGAACGAGTTTGCACTGATTCTGGTTTAAGGTGATTTTGGGAGAGTCGCAACACGTAGAACTAGATTGTGGTAGGAACACGATGTAAATGTGGTAGGACTGTGATGAGACTAGTGTGGCGGGAATGTGGTAGGACTTCGATGTGGTAGGACTTTGGTGTGGTTGGAATGTGGTAAGACTGCGATGTGGCAGGAATGTGGTAGGACTTTGATGTGGCAGCGGTGTGGTAGGACTTTGATGTGGCAGGAATGTGGTAGGACTTTGATATGGTAGGAATATGGAAGTACTTTGATGTGGTTGGAATGTGGTAGGACTTTGACGTGGTAGGAATGTGGTAGGAATGTGGTAGGACTTGGATGTGGTTGGAATGTGGTTTACTTTGATGTGGTTGGATTGTGGTTGGAACGTTGATAGGACTTTGATGTGGCAGGACTGTGGTAGGACTGATATGGCAGGAATGTGGTAGGACTTTGATGTGGTAGGAATGTGGTAGGACATTTATGCGGTAGGAATGTGGTAGGACTTTGATGTGTTAGGTATGTGGTAGGACTTTAGTCTGGCAGGGTGGTCGGAATGTGGTGGTGTAGCAGTGTGGTAAGAATGTGGCAGGACTCCGATGTGGTAGGAATGTGGTAGAACTGGTGTGGTAGGAATGTGGGCCGCCTCTCCGTATTTTACTCCTGTCTCTCTTACATACCATAGTTTGCTGCTGTTTTGGTCTAGCCTGAGAAGAGAGTAGTCCCCTGTAGTGTTGTGTAGCCTAGAGTAGTCCCCTGTAGTGTTGTGTAGCCTAGAGTAGTCCCCTGTAGTGTTGTGTAGCCTAGAGTAGTCCCCTGTAGTGTTGTGTAGCCTAGAGTAGTCCCCTGTAGTGTTGTGTAGCCTAGAGTAGTCCCCTGTAGTGTTGTGTAGCCTAGAGTAGTCCCCTGTAGTGTTGTGTAGCCTAGTAGTCCCCTGTAGTGTTGTGTAGCCTAGAGTAGCCTGCTGGGGCGTGTCCTAGTAGTATAATAAGGAGTACTATACCCATCCTCGCCAGTATACACAAACTGAGCAATATTTCCTAAATTTCTGTTCTCACTGTTTTCAGTTTAATGTTCAGTATTATCAGTCCTTCCATCAGTATTCATAGTAACACACTCCCTCTTGCAGTCCTTTTGTAGTCACTGTACTCTGTTATAGAAGGTGGTAGCTTTGCACTGGCTGCGTTTGTGTGTGGTACAGTGGGAAATACGGCTGAGATGATGGTGATGATGATGATGATGATGATGATGATGACGACGATGCTAAATATGTCAAAGCCAGTATCAGTGGTAATGATGATGATGATGATCAGGAGGAGGATGCTGATGATGATAGTGGTGATTATAATGATGGTGATGATGATGCTACACATATCAAAGCCAATATAAATGATGATGATAATGATAACGATAATGAAGACGACGACGATGATGATGATGATGATAACGATGACGAAGACGATGGTGATAATGATGAAATACACTGATAAAGTTTTAGCAAGTAAGTAGATATTCCAAGAACACCAATAGCTCCAAGCCTTCACGCGATCAAAGATATTTATTAGCAAAAAGAGAATTATTTTTCACCTGGGCGCCAGCAGACCAGAAGCCCTTCTCTTTGACAGGTGAGAAGCAGCTTACTCTTACATCCTATTACGTACGCTCTCTCTCTCTCTCTCTCTCTCTCTCTCTCTCTCTCTCTCTCTCTCTCTCTCTCTCTCTCATACCTGTAATATGATTATTGACCGATGACTCTGCTGAATAACGTCATTTAGCAATTTATTTTTATTTATTCGGGTGTCGGAGAGAGAGAGAGAGAGAGAGAGAGAGAGAGAGAGAGAGAGAGAGAGAGAGATCTACGCCCACTTAAAACTATACCATCAGAAAAAAAGCAAAAAGAATCATACTAAAAGACCGTTTCTAATCTCTTCACTTTTTCGTTCTCAGAGTTTTTCGCTCCAACTCATGAACACCTTTTTTTTTTTACTTAATTTTTCCTTCTTCCAGACGATTTTGTTCAGCTTAGGACCTCTCGTACTGAAGGGGTTTATTAAAGCTATATTTAATCCCTTCGTCTTGAAAGTTTGCCCTAAGATGAAGGATATTGTCTGGAGATGGCTAGAAGAACATGGTGATAACTTCGGCTTTCTTGAGTAGGTTAATTCGTCAGCCGTCTGGCAATACACGCTGTCTATCTGTCTGTCTGGCTGTCTTTTTGTCCATCCATCCGTCTATCCATCCATATGTCCATTTATCTGTCTACCTACCTACCTACCTATCTACCTCTCTGTCTATCTATCTGTTTACCTGTCTATTCATGCATCCAGCCATCCACCCAGACGTTTTAATCTCATACAGACAAATCGCTTCCTTGTCACCATGTCCTCTGCCATTTGGCTACCTTTTCTCCAGCTCACAACCCCCTCTCATATATCTCTCCACTCCGTACTTCCATCTCATCGTCGGTCTCTCCTTCCACTTTCTCCCTTGCACTTCACTCGCTTACACTCTTCTAGTTAGTCTTTCACTCTCAAAATTGAATCTGTAAATTTTTTATCTTCAACAATTCCAGGTTTGGTCCAAATCGAATAAAAACTGCTTGAGTTATAGAATGATATCTTTGACCTTGACCTATAACGATGACGCTTGACTAATTGTTATCAATATTGAACCACCTCATCCTGGCCATACCCTGAATCTTTCCACGAATTTTGGTTGAAATCGGGTCAGAACTATTCAAGTTGACCTTGCCGTTTGACGGAGACCTTTAACCAACTGTTTAAATAAAATAATAATAATTATTCCTGGATCCTTCCACTAAAGTTGATGAAAATGAGTAATAACTTTTTGTATTATGATCACATAAATAGATACACACACACACACACACACTGTACAAAACAGTACACCCCTGCATTATCATGGGTACGAGAGTGAAAAATAAATAAACAAGAAACCAAGCAAGTAAACGCGACTAACAATAAGGGCAGCATGAGCTGGCCAATAAAATAAACGTCATGGAAAGTAGAGGTAGACACCAAACTAAGCCACACGCCCTCACTATCCTCGCCTCCGTAAGACCCGCCCACCTCTGCTCTGATTGGCGGTCGGTTTGTTGTCACGGAGACATTTAATTCTTTGGTACTTTTAATTCCTCTTTAACTTCCAGGCCGTTTAAATTCTTCCTCCGTTGAAGTTAAAAAGACACTGCAGCTGATTTCGTGAATGAACTTAATTTTGTGGCTAACTCTTAACCTTTAAGGGCTGTTGAGGGTGATAGTTTAAATGTATCTCTTTTGATGGAACGTCTTCACTTTTGTACTTTAATTATCTTTTTCTTAATGTCCTCTTGTGTTGTCTGGCAGTCAGGGAAAGATATATGTATGTTTATTCTTGTTAAATCAACTTCAGCACTGTAGTCGTTTGATTTTGAATGATATGTGGAGTAATGTTATTTTAGGGAGGCTGTGATGTCATGGGAACAGCCTCCGTCTCAGTCAAGACCCTGTACTCCTGTAGTCCCGAGTTCAGTCACCTCTTAGACTGGGTAGTGGGTGGATGCTGCCCGCCTGTGGATTTTGTTGCCACGTCGAAGTTCTTCTCTGGCTAGAAATTGCCATTTCCTGCTAAAATAAAGGAAGGCGATGTTTGGGCAGTGTGTTACGAGGATGGTGATGTTTGGAGGTAGGTATGATTAAACATAATATTGATGTAGATGTGATATTTTAGAAAGTCATGGAATTTTGCCCCATTTTTTTAGTGCCGAAAATTATGTCTGCAGGAAAGGCAGGATGTTTAGGTGTATTGAATATTGATGTGCATTTTTTAGCGAATATTTGAGTGAACGATGCATTTGATAGCATGTCAGTGTTATTAACCCCTTCAGTTCAATGACGTACCGGGTATTTTTGTATCGTTTGTTACTTTCAGACGATTTTGTACAGTTTAGGGAAGATTTATGGGCTTGGAGGGGTTTAAGAAGGCTTTATTTCCCTCCCCTCGTTCGAAAAAATCTGAGCTGAATGAAATCGTCTGTAGAGAGCAAGAGTAAAATGGAAAATACGTTCTCGGCCTGAAGGGGTGAGAGGAACCTGGTGGGGGAGGATGTGAGATGCTACGAACAGCCATTGCTTGTTTCTGCCCCCTTCCCCCTCTGCATTATCTCTCCCTTCCTCCTCCATCACTCTCCCTCTCTCCATTCCTCCCTCCCCTCCTTCTCTCCCTCTTTCCCTCACCCACCCTTCCTCACCCTCCCTCGGTCCTCCTCCTCCTCCCCGTCCGTCCCCCTTCTTCCTCTCTCCTTCCCTCACCCTCCTCATCACTTGTCCTTCCTTTCATTTTTCATTTCTTCCTTTTTTTTTTTTTTCTTCATAGGATGGTCAATGAGAAGAGAAGAGGGTTGGTCAAGAAGGGACTGGGAGAAAAAGAATAGAGTGTAGGTGTATGGTGTAGGTTTGTTGTTGTTGTTGTTTGTTGTGTGCTGGTTTCTCCCTCCCCCCTCCCTCTCCACCTCGGCTCCACCCTCCCTCCCGCCCCTTATGTTTTGTCTCTTCCTCCATTTATCTCCTCCCTCATTTACTGTCCCTCGGCTCTTTTCTTGATCCTTTCCCCGTTCTCTCTCTCTCTCTCTCTCTCTCTGGTTAATGCCTGCTATCCCTCCCTTCCTCCCTACACGCAGTCGCAATCATCACCACCACCACCATTCCATCATCATCACCTTGAGTAACTGAACACCTTTATCAAACTCAGGTAAGATAAAGCTATCAAGTAAGGTGCCAACAAAAAATAAACAATTTCTCTTATTTCCTCCCCATTAACTCCCCCCCAAAAAAGTCAAAATTATCCAAAGCCAAAAGATCTGTAGTTTATATATCTATTTTATTTATTTTAATAATTTTGAAAAAAGGGAAGAAAATCGCCAAAGTAATACCCTTTAGAAACAGTATACGAAATTTTGAATTATTTTCAACTTTCTTTTTTTCAAGTAAGAAGGAACCAAAGGCCTGCTGTTTCTTGTATTAATTTCAGAACTTTTTATAATATATGAATACAGTGTTAGTCAAAAAATAGAAGTCTTGGGAAAATATATAGAAAAACAAGCGTGTTCTTCTTGGCCCGTGTTCTCGTCGTTAACCCTTTAACCGTGGGTGCCATTCCAGAATGACAGTGACAAAACTGGACCAAACCGCGGGTGTCATTCTGGAATGATCGTGAATATTTTGAACACCGCGCGTTTTCCCGGTGCGCAAATAGTCTCACGCAAGAGTAGCTGTCGAGTTCTTTCACGCCAGCCATCCCACACCTCCCTCCTCCAACCCCGAGGGGCCCCCCACCCCGGCCCTGACCCGCGTCAGTCAGTATCTGTCCAGCTCTGTGCGTGATAATGGCGCTCCGTCCCGACTCATCGTCGCTCGCTTCCTCCTCTACAATGATTAGTGCTAGTGTTCCCTCTACCTCTACACCGGTAAAGGAACTGCCGACGGCGAGGCAGAAGGGGTTGAGCACTCCTGAAATTAGAACTGATCTGGACAAAACTGTAAGTACTACTCTTGATTGTGGCAGTGAAAGTGACACACTTACAGCAAGCAGTGATGATTTGGCAGTGATTGGTGGTGAACCATTTTCCATTGATAGTGACAGTGATGAAAGTGATCATGTTGATTCCCCCACCACCCCCAACTTACTCTGGGAAAGGAAAGGCTCCTATGGGCAAATCTGGTATTGCACGTGGGAAGGAGTGAAGCGCAGGCTCACGTCTCCCACACCAGGCCCTAGTACGCATTTCCCATCAATTTCCCGTTCCCCTGGCCCTATTGCCCTCACATCATCTTCATCATCATCTGTCGTGCCCTCTCCTCAGTCTACATCATCTGAGGAGTACGAATTACCAAAGCCTGCAAAGCGAGGGAAGGCAGGCCGTGCAGGCAGGCCTAGAACAAAGGGAAGATGCATGGCAGTTGGAGGGCAAAGCTGGGCGATAAGCGAGGCGATAAGCGAGGTGATAAGCGGGGTAGAAAGGGTCAAGTTTCACCACGCACCAGGTCAGAAACCCCCCTCGCCTGCTCCCCGCCTCAGTTCCCTCACCCGCGCCACCCCCACTCACCGCCCCACACTCACCCCCTCCCCGTTGCCTCCTGCCTCACCCATCTCCCGCTTGCCTCCTGCCTCACCTCCTGCCTCACCTCCTGCCTCACCCATTGCCTCCACATCAGCTCCTTCTCACGGGGAAACGAGTGGAATGCAACCTGCCCCTGCCACTGAACCACGCACAGGGCAAGTGGATGCATTTGTTTGGTCTGACGGTGGAGATTTCCAGCCACACAATCCACCGTTTGATATGACAAATGCTGGAATACAGCCTGCCTTCCCATGCAACGCAGGTGATGAGTTTGTTGATTACTTCCTGGCCTTCCTTGATGATGAAATTGTGCAGCATGTCAGCGATGAGACCAATAGGTATGCAGCTCAGTGTGCAGCAGAAGGGCTGGGACCTATTGGCTCACCAAAGCAAGTGTCGTGGTTGCCTGTCGGGATCAGAGAGCTGTATGTGTTTTTGCACTCATGTTTTTGATGCCCCATATAAAGAGACATGAGTTGGAGGAGTACTGGCTCGTGGATGACATAACTACTATCCCAATATTCGGGAAGTATATGTCACGGGATCGGTTCCGACAGCTGCTTGGATACCTGCACTTCGCTGACAATGACAACCCGTCCCAAACTGACCCTTTGTGGAAAGTGAGGGATTTTCTTAACAGGATTAGGGATCGATTTATGCGATTTTTCAGGCCTATGCAGAAAGTCGTCATAGACGAATCCCTGGTATTGTTCAGAGGACGTCTCAAATTCATGCAGTACATCCCCAGCAAACGCCACCGCTTTGGGATAAAGTTCTCTGTGCTGTGTGACTGTGAGACGGGGTATATCCTTGATTTTGTCATTTACTCGGCTAGCACAATGGATGTGAACAGGAAAGACCCCCTTGGCTTCTCTGGCTCCGTTGTAAAAGTGCTGATGGAGAGGTATTTTGGTGGTAATCATGTGCTGTACACAATTATTACACAGCACCGAAACTCTCCAAATACCTTGCTGAACACGGCATTGGCACTGTTGACACTGTACGGAGCTATAGGAAAGAGTGGCCTAGTTTCCCCGAAGCATCATCATCCAGGGGAGATGTTCACCTGAAGAAGTCA
Source organism: Coenobita brevimanus (assembly GCF_032717465.1). Taxonomy (NCBI): domain Eukaryota; kingdom Metazoa; phylum Arthropoda; class Malacostraca; order Decapoda; family Coenobitidae; genus Coenobita; species Coenobita brevimanus. Next base: position 9,098,102 of record NC_137069.1, on the reverse strand, counting down.
GACAAGCTTCTTGCGATCAGGTGGCATGACAAGAAGGTCGTGAATATGATCAGCACCATCCACAAGGGGGAAGGTCACCTACAGGACGGGAGAGCCAATCATGAAGCCTGATGCCGTCATTGATTATAATGTAAATATGAGACTTGTTGATAAGTCTGATATGATGATTGGCGAAATCGACTGCCTCAGGAGAAACACCCGATAGTACAGGAAGGCTTGCCTGCACATGCTCGATATGTGCATGCTCAACGCCTTCATTCTCTACAAGACACAAGTCGGGGGCATAAGGCAACCATCACTGAGACAGTTTTTCAAGACTGTCGTGCAGCAGCTACTTGTACGATTTGGTCAGGTGACGGCATTGATCCCGAGGCGACACTCTGACACACAACCTGACCGTCTTGAGTGCCGCAATTACATGAGCCGGCACCCAGCTTGTGAAATTGCCTCCTACAGCAGGCGGCAGGTTGTCACAGGGCCGCTGCAGAGTATGTTCAACCACCACACGGAGGCCTAGGACGAGAAAAATGAGCACACACCAGTGCCTTGAATGCTAAGTCGCTCTATGTGTAACTCCGTGCTTTGCCGAGTACCACTCTCTGAGTAAATACTGAAAGTGACAGTGATATATAGTGATGCGACAGTGACGTGCTTTGCCAATAATTGTATAATGGATAATGTAGTAATAAGGGATATTTTGCCTAGAAAATAAAGGAAATATTGGCCAGTATAATAAGTGATATTGTAATAAGAGAATCTGCGGCACTTGTGGAATTCTGCGGCACTTATGTAATTCTGTGATGCGCCAGTGACGCAATATAGTAATAAGTGCATTGTAAATATAATGTACATTGCCCATATTATATGTAAAATAATATTAGAAGTTAGAAAGAATGAAAAGATCGCATGAAACGTCAGTGAGCGGGTGCCGCCGCAGTGAAGTGAGGCACAGCCGCAGTGAAGAGCGGGTGCAGCCGCAGAAGTGCCTTTTACCTACCTCAGTGAACACAGAGTGGGTGTTTATCGTATGTACAGTGTTCATATATGTTTATATTACTATTATGAGAGAGTGGTTGGCATTTGGTACTGGTGTGTGGGGCGTAAAATAGTTATTTCACACCCCTCACTTCTAACGGCTCTCCCCGTCCTGTGAAAGTCAACAAAGTCATGAAACCTACATCAGTGGAAAGCTGAAGGTTAGTACTTTCTAATGGTACCTTATTTTTTTCTCTAGCTTTATTCTGTGCAGAGTTATTAAGGTTTAAAGGTTTGTTTACATTTGGCTGAAACCCCCGCGGGAGAGGACAGTCAGACCAAAACAATACCCGCGGTTAAAGGGTTAAGGAAGTCCTCTAACACCTCTTCCTTAGCGATTTATTTTTGGATATGGTTGGTTAATATACTGTTGTACGCCATTTATGCAGAGCATGGCGATATTGGAAGGCTTTTTGTAACACAGAGGATGGGAGTGTGGTGTAATAAGAAAAGCAACTAGCTTAGGAAAAGGTATTAGGGAGCTTCCTATACTAATCATCGCCTGGTTGATTTTTTTTTTTTTTTTTTTGCCATTGTACAAGATCGTGTGGAGAGGAGACTTAGAGACTGACTAGGAGAGTGTTTGTGGATAAGGTGGTAGGGGGGGACCGAGGATGAGATGGAGGGGTGGGCATACTGTTTGTGAGAATGGGATGAGAGTTAGGGAGATGGCAGTGTGATGGCAGTGGACAGGATGACATGGAGGCGATGGGTTTGTGGCTACCCATTACGAAGTTTAGGTGTCTGACGATAGATAGAAATATAGATAGACAGACAGATAAGTAGATAGATAGACAGATAGGTAGGCAGGTAGATAGACCCTGAAGCACTCAACATCAACTCTACCCACAGTGTCTCCTGTGTAGATTTATTATACTCAAAGAAGTGCTCAGCGTCTTGGGTTTTCTTGTGCATATTTTACTGTCTTCTCTGCATCACCTGTCAGCCTTTGTTTCTTCTTTTCTCCCTTCGTCTTTCTTCCTCCTTCCTCTCTCTATTACATCTCTTTCTCTTCCCATATCTTTTTCCCGTTTCTCTCTCTCTCTCTCTCTCTCTCTCTCCTCCACGATCTATCTCCTCATTCCTTCTCTCACTCTGTCTAGTATTTTTCCTCTCTCTCCTTTCTGTCTTTCTCCTTCCGGCTTCATAATTATCTTCATAGCATTATTTTTTTAGTTTCTTGTTTTCCTAGTCTGGCTTTATTACTGATTCTTTATTTCTCTTTCTTGCGTTCTGTTTCTCTCTGTCGTGTTCTCAGTCTGTCTTCTATTTATTCTTTTCCCCTCTTCTTTCTCGTTTCTTTCTGTTTATATTTTTTCTTTTCTTCTACCGAATTTATCTCTCTATGATGTAATTTGATTTTTCATGCTTACGAAATTGTACCAATACATCTGTCTATATCTTTATTCTGTTGGCATTGAAACTAAGGTTATTTATTTATTTATTACTCTCTCTCTCTCTCTCTCTCTCTCTCTCTCTCTCACCCTTTTCTTCCTTTATTTTATTCTGTACCTTCTTTCCTTCTCTCCTCCAGCTTTCTTATCTTAATCTTATCTTCATCTCATAAATCAGATATCATAGTCTTAGTCTTATCTGTAACAGTCTTGAAGGAAACATTAAGTCTGTTGCTTTGTTCTTTCCTTTGTACTCCTCCTCTTCCTTTCTTCTTCATCCTCTCTCACTTCCACTTCCTCAGCCTCTCCCTCTTCCCTCTCCTCCTCCTCCTCCTCCTCCTCTTCTTCTCCTTCTCATCCTTCTCTTCCTCATCTCTTCCTTCCTGTTTCTTCCCCTCTTCATCCTCCCCCTCTTCCTTCTCCTTTTTCATCCTAATTCTCATCCTATCCTCCTCCCTCTTCCTCCTCTTTCTCTTCACTTCCTCTTCCTTCTCCTCTTTCATTTCCCCCCCTCTTCTGCCTCCTCATTCTCTCTCTTTCACCTTCCTTCTCCTCCACATCTCATCCTCTTCCTTCTCTTCACCTCCTCCCCCCTAGTCTTCTCTTTCTCTCCACTTCCTCACTCCCATCATCATCCTCTTCCTCCCACTTCCTTCACCCCAACCTCTCCCCCTTCCTCGGGCTCCCTCTTGCTCCCTCTTGCTCCCTCTTCCTCCACCCCATCCTCTCCCTCCCCTTCCTCTTTCTCTTCCCTCCTCTTCCTCCACCCCTTCCTCTCCCCCTTCCTCTTTCTCCACTCCATCCTCTCCCCCTTCCTCTTCCTCCTCCCCACCCTCTCCCCCATCCTCTTCCTCCTCCCCATCCTCTTCCTCCTCCTCCCCATCCTCTTGCTCTTCCTTCCTCCACCAGTCTTCCTACATTCTTTCTCTTTCCCTCACCTCACTACAGTTTTCTCACAATTCTCAGGAAAATTTATGCACTGTTAGTTTTGTCAGTTGTCTTCCTGCCTTTCCTTCAGGTAACCTGCTCACACACCTGGCATGGACGTATGGCAGGTGATGTCAGATCAGGGGAGGTCAGGGTCAGGGACAAGAAGAGGTCAGTGTGTCAGGTCACTGAGGAGAAAAGGTCAAGGGTTAGGTTAGGAAGGAGAGAAGGTCAGGAGTCAGGACAGGGAGGAGGGAAAGGTCAGGGAAGGAGAAAGGCGGAGGAAAGGTGAGGGAGAAGAAGAGGTCAGGGGGTCAGTTCAGGGAGAAGAAAGTATGTCAGAGCTAGGTCAGGGAGTAGAAAAGGTCAAGGGTCAGGTCAGAGGAGGAAAAGGTTAGGGCCAGGTCAGGGAGGAGAGAGAAGGTCAGGAGAAGAAGTCAGGGGTCAGGTCAGGGAGAAGTAAGAGGTAAGGGTCAGGTCAGAGAGAAGAAGAGGCTCAAGGGTCAGGAGTCAGGGAGGAGAGGTCAGGAGTCATGATAGGGGAGAAAAGGTCAGGGTGGTCAGGGAGGAGAGGAAAGGTCAGGGGTCAGGTCTTGTAGGGAGAAGTAAAG